>NC_091282.1:837413811-837636311 GCF_032444005.1 Ranitomeya imitator
AATAGACTGCAATTTCACACTCTCCATTCAAAATTATCTGGGATGGATTGCGAATTGGGAAAATTCATGCCTAGTCCCAAATTCCAGAATGAAATTTTTGGGGGTCATATTATATTCCAACGCCAGAACATCGTTTTTGCCAGAAGAGAGACAAAGGACGTTTATCAAGAGCATACACCAGTTCAGAAAAAGCACTTCCTCCATAAGGGAAGCAATGAGGATTCTAGGTTTAATGACAGCATGCATTCCCTGTGTGAAGTGGAGCCAATTCCACTCACAGGGGTTACAGAAAGATCTTGAAATCTTGGAACACGATTCTCTGGAGAAGAAGGTTATTATTTCTCCTTCAGGAAAGAAATCTCTAGCCTGGTGGACCAGACCGGAAAACCTGAAGGTGGGAGTTCCATGGGTCCTCGGTCCCTGTGTCACCGTTACCACAGACACCAGTCAGTTTGGATGGGGCGGACACATAGGAAGGACATACTACCAAGGGGAGTCGAGTCCAGAGATGTCCGCAAAGTCATCAAATTGCAGGGAACTGTATGCAATCTGGAAGGGGCTACACCAGGCCCGGTCACAAGTCAGAGACAGACACGTAAGGATACTGTCCGACAATGTGACAGCGGTAGCATTCCTAAGACACCAGGGAGGCCCGAGACATCCACCTCTACAGCACCTAGCAAACCAGATTTTCAGATGGGCAGAGAAATCTGTCAGATCCATCTCGGCAGTTCACCTGGAAGGGGCCAAGAATCAGGTGGCAGATTTTTTGAGCAGAACACCAGTAGATCCCAGAGAATGGGAATTAAATCCAGAAATATTCAACAGTCTGTGCCAACAGTGGGCAACACCTCAAGTGGATCTTTTTGCCACCAGGTCAAACGCAAAGACCAGAGCATTTTTTTTTTCTCAATCCCCTGGAGGGGGCCGTAGGAGTCGACGCTTTGTCTCAACATTGGGGAGAAGGTCTGCTGTACGCTTTTCCACACTCAGGAAGATACGAGACAAAAGAACAACAGTAATCCAGGTGGTTCCTTTTTGGCCGAAAAGGACATGGCTCTCTCTACTATCCAGAATGTCAACAGAGAGACCGATCCTTCTACCGAAAAGGCAGGACCTTCTATCCCAAGGTCCGGTGTTCCACAGCAACCCAGACTCACTACAGCTATCTGCCTGGATCTTGAACGGCTGACTCTAACGCCGATTCAGCGATGTCTGCAGGGAGTCCAGCGATGAAATAAAGTGCTGGACTTTCTGCAGCGACCAACGACATCACAGCAGGATCCTGATCGCTGCTGTGTGTCAAACTGAACGATATCGCTATCCAGGACGCTGCAACATCACGGATCGCTAGCGTAGCGATATCGTTCAGTGTGACGGTACCTTAAGATCCAGAGGCCTGTCAGAGGATGTGATCACCACACTCCAAGCAAGTAGGAAGCCGGTGACCTCAGCAATCTATAACAAGTAGTGTTGAGCGATACCTTCCGATATTCGAAAGTATCGGTTTGGATCGGCCGATATAGGCAAAATATCGGATCTCGCCTATACCGATACCCAATACCAATGCAAGTCAATGGGACCAAAATATCGGAATTAAAATAAACCCTTTCTTTCCTTGTAGTCTAATTCCACATGAAGGAAAACAACTAATAATAACGTAGAATGTATCGGAGGAGGTGGAGGGGACATTAAAGGCATGGAGGTTTAGCCCATTCATATGGAATAGCAGGAATTATAAATTTTTTAAGACGTTCGGAGTTACAAAGATTTTGACTATGTTTAGATTTTTTAGATTTTGTCAGATATTTATGTTTCTCTACTTCCATGCTCTGCACCTTTTTTTTTACTTCTACCACACTTTCTTCTTCTTCATCATCCTCAACAGCAGCATCTTTTTCATCAACTTCTTCTTCACCTTATTCATCTTCTTCTTCACCTTCTTCCTATTATTCTTTTTTTTTAAATCTTCATATTCTTCTCATTCAACTCTTCTTCTTCTTCATATTCAACTTCATAATCTCCTTTATATTCCTCTTCTTCATCAAAATCTTATGTGTGACGGGCATTCCTGTAGTTGTTATCTATCAAAGTTTGAAGATTACACCTTCCATTCTGCCTGTCACAAAAGATTTAAAACAGGATTTGTCCGCGTTCAGTTTGGCCTGCAGCAGCAGGTTTTTTCCAGGGGCACCACGAGGAGGAACGGACTCACCCCCATACACTGCTTAGTCTTCTTCTGCTTATAATTTAGATAATATCTTTTGCTCTGATTTTTAGTCTTATGCTTAATGTTCTGCTTTTAGTTCTGCAGCTTCTTGTTCTTTTGCTTCTCGGTCTTCAGGGTCGCCATGCTTAGGCTCTTGAACTTGGAACTGTAGCAGGAGGTACAAGAAGGCCGAGGAACTGCCGAGAACCAGATGACAGTACTGGAACCCAGATGGCTACCCGAAGGTAGAAGAGCCAATAGCACGACCGAGGACCAGCTGACGGTGCTGGAACCCGGTTACTAAGCAGGAGGTACCCGTGCCACAAAGAACTACCAAGGACTGCCTGACGTTGGTGGAACTCGGATACCCAGAAGGAGGCACCTAAGCCAAAGGCTCTGCCCGGAACCAGCTGACGGTGCTGGAACCAGGGGGACCTAGATACGATGGTGTTGCCAGGAACCAGCTAACGGGGCTGAAACTCAGGCGGCAGAAGGTCCACATTAAAAGAAAAAATAGGTAGGCCGCGATCCAGCCGCAGTTACCGTAAACCAACAGTCCTACAGGGGGGGCTTGTCCTATTGGCACTACAGAACCAGCCTTGATTGCCACTTCCCGCAGCCCACATAGGAAGCTCCTAAACTGCAGGCACTATGGAGTCGGCTAACCCGACCGCAACACGAAAGGACAACGTTTTGGAGTCTAAGTGACCTTGACACTATCCGGAACCAGGTGACGGTGCCGGAAAAAGGCTGGGCAGGAGGGAGTACCCGTGCCAAAGACACTGCCGAGAACCAGCTGATGGTACTGGAACCCAGATGCGTTGCCCAAGGTGCAAGAGCCAATGGCACGACCGAGGACCAGCTGACGGTGCTGGAACCTGGTTACTAAGCAGGAGGTGCCTGTGCTACAAAGCACTACCAAGGACCACCTGACGTTGGCGGAAATCGGATACCCAGAAGGAGGCACCTAAGCCAAAGGCTCTGCCCGGATCCAGCTGATGGTGCTGGAACCAGGATGTGGAGCAGAAGGTCCACAGGAGAAGAGATAACAGCTAGGCCGCGAGGCTGCCGCAGTTACCGAACACCAACAGTCCTACAGGGAGAGCTTGTCCTATTGGCACTACAGAACCAGCCTTGATTGCCACTTCCCACAGCCCACATAGGAAGCTCCTAAGCTGCAAGTACCATGGAGTCGGCTAACCCGACCGCAACACGACAGGACAATGTATTGGAGTCTAAGTGACCTTGACACTACCCGGAAACAGCTGACGGTTCTGGAACCAGGCTGGGCAGGAGGGAGCACCCGTGCCAAAGAGACTTCTGAGCAGCAAATGGCGGTGTTGGAGCCCAGGGATTGCATGACAAGCAGAGTGTAGGCTGAGGCCTAATTGGAGCAAGATGAAAGGGAACCTTTAACCCCCCCAGGCGTTAGTAACTGTAAGAACCACCTTGTGCAGCACTAACGCTGCACAAGGAAAAGGTGGCTCTTTTAAATTATGCTCCTTGCACACGCTGAACTAAACACTTATAAAATGTGTCCCCTGACACCGTGAAACCGTCCCGGAGGTGGGACTTTCCTTCGTAATGACACGCAGCACAGCCGGCATTCATACACCTTTGGCGCCTCCTTCAGAGTGTGCGGTGTCAGCTGATCCCAAATCACATGCCATGGCCGTTACGCCGAACAGTCAGAGGAAGGCGCAAGGAGATGATAAAGAGGCGAAGATATGCACAGCGCATTCCCATGAATCCCAGCCCCGCAGTGTGAGTAAATCAGAAGACACTGCAGGGCTGGGATTCATGGCCTTGCGCAGTGCCTGTCTTCGCAACTCACTCATCTCCTTACGCCTTCCTCAGAGTGTGCGGCGTCAGCTGATCCCAAATCACATGCCACGGCCAAGACGGCGCACAGTGTGACGAAGGCTGAAGGAGATGAGTGAGAGGCGAAGATATGCACTGCGCATGTCCATGAATCCCTGCCCCACAGTGTGACTAAATCAGAAGACACTGCATGGCAGGATCTCGGGCTGCGCGGCCGCACAGGCGCAGTCATCCTGACACGAAAAGATGTCAGAAGATGGGCAGCGCTAACTGCGCATGGCCAAGGTTTAACACAAAGCACGGGCTCTGTGACAGATTCAAACAACGCTGAGGAGGTGGCGCCTGGCGCCAAAGGGGTATGAATGCCGGCTGTGCTGCGTCTCATTGCGAAGGAAAGTCCCACCTCCGGGACGGTTTAACGGTATGAGGGGACACATATTTTATAAGTGTTAAGTGCAGCGTCTGCAAGGAGCATAGCTAAAAGACCCACCTGTTCCTTGTGCAGCATTACTGTTGCACAAGGTGGCTCTTAGAGTTACAAACGCCTGAGAGGGGGGGACAGGTTCCCTTTAATTGCTGTTGTTGTGCCAGTGTGGCGGTCGCATGACACGTTGCCGGATACACAGCAGGGGAGCAGCAGGCTTTACTGAACCCTACTAACACATTGGCGAGGTGTTTGGCTCTGTGCAAACAGCACTTCCGGGCAGCAACCAGCGGTGTTGGAGCCCAGGGACAGCAGGAGGAGCAGTGTGTAGGCCGAAGCCTGCACTGGAGGCATTTGAATGTCTGTTATTGTGCCAGCGTGGCGGTCGCATGACACATTGCCGGACACACAGCAGGGGAGCAGCAGGCGTTACTGAACCCCATTAACACATTGGCGAGGTGTTTGGCTCTGTGCAAACAGCACTTCCGGGCAGCAACCAGCGGTGTTGGAGCCCAGGGACAGCAGGAGGAGCAGTGTGTAGGCCGAAGCCTGCACTGGAGGCATTTGAATGTCTGTTATTGTGCCAGCGTGGCGGTCGCATGACACATTGCCGGACACACAGCAGGGGAGCAGCAGGCGTTACTGAACCCCATTAACACATTGGCGAGGTGTTTGGCTCTGTGCAAACAGCACTTCCGGGCAGCAACCAGCGGTGTTGGAGCCCAGGGACAGCAGGAGGAGCAGTGTGTAGGCCGAAGACTGCACTGGAGGCATTTGAATGTCTGTTATTGTGCCAGCATGGCGGTTGCATGACACATTGCCAACTACACAGCAGGGGAACAGCTGGCTTTACTGATCCCCACTGACACATGAGCGAGTGTTTTTTTCTGTGCAGCCAGCACTTCCGGGGCAACAACTGACAGTGTTGAAGCCCAGGGAATCCAGGAGGAGCAGATATGAGGTATTGCCGTGCACACAGCAGGGGAACAGCTGACGTTACTGAACCCCAATAACAGAGGAGCGACTGTTGACTGTGCGGACAGCACTTCCAGGCACCAACTGGCGGTGTTAGAGCCCAGGGACAGCAGGAGGAGCTGATTGTAGGCCGAGGCCTAATTGGATCAAGTTTAAAGTGAACCTTTAACCCCCCCATGCATTAACATCTGAAAGAGACAACTTGTGCAGCACTAATGGTGCACAAGGACAAGGTGGTTCTTTTAATTATGCTCCTTGCACACGGTGAACTAAACACTTATAAAATGTGTCCCCTGATACCGTGATACCGTCCCACAGGTGGTACTTTCCGTCGTGATGAGACTAAGCACAGCCGGCATTCATACCCCCATGCCGCCAGGCGCCGCCTCATCAGCGTTGCTTGAATCTGTCACGGAGCCCGCGCTGTTATGTTAAACCTTGGCCATGCGCAGTTAGCGCTGCCCGTCTTCTAACATCATTTGGTGTCATGCTAACTGTGCCTGTGCGGCCGCACCGCCCGAGAAAACGCCTCGCAGTGTCTTCTGATTTAGTCCCACTGCGGGGCTGGGATTCCTGGGCATGCGCAGTGCATATCTTCGCCTCTCACTACTCCATCCGCCTTCTTCAGAGTGTGCGGCGTCACGGCTGTGGCATGTGAATTGGGATCAGCTGACGCCACACTGTCTGTAGAAGGGAGAAGAGTGAGAGGCGAAGATATGCACTGTGCATGCCCAGGAATCCCAACCCCACAGTGTGACTAAATCAGAAGACACTGCGGGGCGTGATCTCTGGCAGCGCACCTGTATAGGCACAGTCAGCATGACATCAATGATGTCAGAAGATGGGCAGCGCTAACTGTGCATGTCCAAGGTTAAACATAACAGCACAGGCTCCGGGACAGATGCGGGGTATGAATGCCGGCTGTGCTACGTCTCATAGCAAAGGAAACTCCCACCTACGGGACGGTTTTACGGTATGAGGGGACACATATTTTATAAGTGTTAAGTGCAGCGTGTGCAAGAAGCAGAACTAAAGGAGCCACCTTTTCCTTGTGCAGCTCTTTCAGTTACAGACGCCTGGGGGGGGGACAGGTTCCCTTTAATTGCTGTTGTAGTGCCAGCGTGGCAGTCGCTGGACACGTTGCCGGATACACAGCAGGGGATCAGCGGACGTTACTGAAACCCAGTAAGACTGGGTCATGTGTTGTCTGTGCAGCCGGCACTTCTGGGCAGCAACTGGCGGTGTTGGAGCCCAGGGATTAAAGTTCAGGTGGTTGAAACATGAACACAGCTGGAGACCTGGATACTGTTGGCAACCAATTATTTAATCGGTAAGAGGAGTGGCAAATTCCTGTGAGATCCAGGCCTTGTTCATTTTCAAAAAAGTAAGCCGGTCAACGTTATCGGATGATAGTCGCATGCGACGGTCTGTTAGTACACCACCTGCAGCACTAAAGATGCGTTCTGATAATACACTGGCAGCAGGGCAAGCCAGCACCTCCAATGCATACTAGCTAAGCTCTGGCCATGTATCCAGCTTAGAGACCCAAAACTTGAAGGGGGAAGAGCCGTCTGGGAGTATGCTGAGAGTGCAAGACATGTAGTCTGTCACCATCTGACGGAAACGTGGCCTCCTGCTGACTGGATCCATCACCGTCAGTGATGGTGTAGACATTTGTGGCGGGCACACAAAACTTTGCCACTGTTGGAACAGACTGGTCTTGGCTTGTGCTGAGCCAGTGCTTCTGCTCCCTCTTTGTGCAGAGATTCCTCCACTGCCTCTACGCACAGAGCTGCTTTGTAAAGCAGTAGCAGGTGCAGCACTTCTATCGATTGGACTGGAGAAGATGATGGACTGCACCAGTGTGTCATAGTACAGCCACATTTTACGCTCCCGCTGCAACAGTGGCATGAGGGTTTGCAAATTGTCCCTGTAGCGCGGATCGAGGAGGGTGTACACCTAATAATCAGCCGTGGTAAGAATGTGGGCGATGCGGCGGTCGTTTCTCAGGCACTGCAGCATGAAATCAACCATGTGCTGCAGACTGCCTACTGGCCAAGAAACGCTGCCCCCTGCTTGAGGCGTGATGTCTGCCTGCTCTGCATCACCCCACCCTCGCTCTACATACTGACTACTGGAGATTTGTGTAACTCCCTCCTCTGGAAAGATGTCTTCCTCCTCCATTGACTCCTCCTCACAAAAGGTCCCCTGCCTATTCCTTTGGGAGTAACCACGTCGCGCAGACTGTCCAGAAGCCGATGGCATTTCTGACTCCTCATCCTCAACCTCTTCCACCACCTCATCCCTTAGCGCTTGCAGGGTTCTTTCAAGCAGGCAGATAAAGGGGGCAGTCATGCTGACTGGTGCATCATCTGCACTCGCCATCCGCGTGGATTCATCAAAGGCCCGCAAAACCTGGCAGATGTCCTTCATAGTGGCCCATTCAGTGGTTGTGAAGTCTGAACGGCGCGCACTGCATCTTTTTTGCACCTGATGCAGCTGATACTCCATTACTGCTGGCTGCTGCTCACACAACCGCTCCAATATATGTAACGTGGAATTCCACCTGGTGGGGAGGTCACATATGATGCGATGTTCCGGAAGACGGAATCGGCGCTGCAGAGTTGCAATGCGCGATCTGGCCATGCTGGAACGCCGCAAGTGAGCACACTCAAGGCGGACCTTGTGCAGCAGTGCATCAAGATCCGGATAGTCCCTCAGAAAACTCTGCACAACCAAATTGAGCACATGTGCCAGACATGGGATGTGAGTGAGGTTGCCAAGAGCAAGAGCTGCCACCAGATTTCGGCCATTGTCACACACTACCATGCCTGTCTGGAGATTCGCTGGCGCAAACCACTTGTCGCTCTAAGAATTGATTGCATTCCAGAGCTCCTGCACTGTGTGGCTTTGATTCCCCAAAGAAATTAATTTAAATACGGCCTGTTGACGTTTGGCCACAGCTGTGCTCATATCGGTTGTAACAGGTAAGCGTTCACGGGTCAAGGTGGAGGTAGACCGTGATGGCTCCTGCAGCGATGATTCTGAGAAACTGGAGTATGAGGAGGAGTCAATGTGCACAGACTAGATTCCTGCAATCTTTGGCGTTGGCAGTACACGTACAGCGCCACTCGCCATGTCTGTACCCGGCTCCACAACATTGACCCAATGGGCAGTGAGAGAAAGGTATCGTCCCTGTCCATGGTGACTGGTCCACGCATCGGTGGTGAGGTGGACCTTGCTACTAACGGCGTTTAGTAGTGCATGTTTGATGTTTCCCTCCACATGCTTTTGCAGGGCAGGGACGGCTTGCCTGCTGAAATAAAAGTGGCTGGGCACATTGTATTGTGAGACTGCCAATGCCATCAAGTTACGGAAGCTGCTCCCACCACCTTCCTGTTCCTCACGCCATGATGGGTCGAGGACCTCATCATCTACGCTACTCTCTTCCACCAACTGCTTCTCCTGGGTAGTCTCGGCAGCACAGTACGCACCAGAAACTGGCACCTGAGTCTCATCATCTGATGCGTACTAAGAAGTTGTAACCGGAGGCACTGTCCCACTCGCCTCTTCTGATTCAGAGAGACAAAGCTGTTGGGCATCACAGCATACAGCCTCTTCTTCTGATTCTCTAATGCTGCTTGGCTGGCCCCCTGTTTCCAAGCCAAGAGATTCAGAGAACAGAAGTAGAGATGGCTCCTGTCCTGGGTTCTCTGACTGCCTGGGCAATTTGGCAGGTGGTGAAGAGACAGATGGTTGCTCTTCAGTGCTCTGTGCCTGAGAGGATGTGGCACTAATTGAAGTCGATGCGTTAGCTGCCATCCATCCGACAACGGCTTCAATTTGTTCGTCCCGCAGCAGCGGGGTACGGCGAGTTCCGACAAAGCTGCGCATGAAGGTCTGCTCGCTGCTAAAACTGGGGGATGATGAGTCACCGGTGCCCGCAGCTGGCGCAGAATCCCCAAGTCCTCTCCCTGCTCCACACTCACGCCCACGTGCCTTACTCCCTGCCTTCTTCATCGTGATAGACTGATAAAGATAGGCAGAAAAGTACTAACGGCTTAGTGTGCTTATTTCTGAACAGCTGCTAACAGGTATAAGAAACACTTATTTTATGGAGTGTGGACTAGACTTTATTATGAGCTTATGTAACATAGTGTAGCATGGCTAAAGGGTTTGTAGTCGATGGGAGGTATGTGCCACATAAGTGCCTGGTTGCTGTAATGTAGCCCGGAGTATTCCTTTCTTGCACATAATCTTGTATATGTGTTTCAGGACCTGTGGTAATGTCAGACCACATGGCTAATCATGTGATGGGTTACTGGGTGGGGTTAGCTCTTTATAAGACTGGCTAATCCTTTACACAGCAGATATGTGTGGAGGTGAAACCCTCCTGAGTGTGTTACGGCTTCAGGACTGAGCCGGATGAACTGGACACTTGCTTTTCTTTGCCTGAACCAAAGGCCCATTTTGCTTTCTGTTATTTGCCACATGGTTTATGAAGCAATAAACCCAGTGAACTTTAAAGGAACACGTCTCCTGAGTGTCAGCCGTCGCAGCTGAGTGAGTGAAATCCTTACAATTGGTGGAGAATGCGGGCAGCGTTCCCAGCGGAGACGTGAGTTTATTTTTGAATGTCCTGGGTCAAGGCTGTTGCAAGCCAGCAAGCATTGCCGGAGAAAATGGAGGACCTGCTGAAACACTTGGTCCAGATGCAGTCACAGCAGGAGAAAAGGCAGAGCCAGCAGGAGCAAAGGCAGCAAGAGACCAACAGGCTGTTGATGCAGCAGATACAACAGAGCCAGCAGGAGCAACGGCAGCAGATGCAGCAAAACCAGCAGGAGCAACGGCAGCAGATGCAGCAGAGCCAGCAGGAGCATCAGCAGCAGATGCAGCTTCTGGCAACCGCCATCCAGGGCAAGGCGAGCGCCCCAACCCCAGGTTTGGCTGATGACACCCACGTCCGGAAGACGGTAAGACGCGCATTGCAGAAAATGACTCCCGGGGATGATTTTGAGGCCTTCCTGACGGTGTTTGAGAGGGTCGCTGAGAGGGAAAAACTTCCGCCAGAGCAGTGGGCAGAGGTACTTGCGCCATACCTGACGGGAGAACCCCAGAAGGCGTACTATGATTTGACCTTGCAGGATGCCAAAGAGTATCACAAATTGAAAGCCGAGATTCTCGCACGTTTGGGGGTGACACTGACTGTCAGGGCACAGCGAGTTCACTCCTGGGGCTATCACCGGGACAAACCACCTCGTTCCCAAATGTTTGATCTGTTGCACCTGGTCCAGAAATGGCTGCAGCCAGAATCCTCTGCGCCTGCACAGATGGTAGAACGGGTGATGATGGATCGGTTTGTCCATTCCCTCCCGAGGCCTATACAGTCTTGGGTTGCCCAGGGTGATCCCCAGAATGCCGACGAGCTGATCGGACTGGTTGAGAGATACCAAGGGTTGGAAGGCTCCTTCGGGAGGCAGCCCATGCCGTACTGGGGGTCCCAGAAGGCAGCTGAGTCCCAAAAAGGGGTGGTGCGTCCAAGGTCACAAAGGGCGGGGGAGGTGGTGCCCAAGGTCCCCACGGGTGATATTATTTGTTGGAGGTGCCACAAGCCAGGACATATAGCTGCCCGTTGTTCCCAAACCACTGAGCAGATGGACTGCAGCATGGGACGCCGTTGTTCATACTATGCGTATCCAGCCTGTAGTGTGAACTCTCCATCCAACGAGGGACCTCAAGCGTGTCCCGTAAAGGTGAACGGTCGAGCAGTAACGGCACTATTAGACTCGGGGAGCCTAGTGACCCTGGTGAGGGCCACTTTTCCTCTCCACCTGCTCCCAGGAAAGAAAGTCGGAGTGCGGTGCATACATGGTGATGCAAAGGACTACCCTATGGCCAGGGTGGACATTGAAACGGCATGTGGCACTGAGTCCCATATAGTCGGCGTGGTTCAGGACTTGTTGCACCCTATAATTATTGGCCGGGATTTCTGTTTGTTTTGGGATTTGTGGGGAAATGGTTCTGAGCTGCCTGGCAGGGAACCAGTGAACCCTGGAAGGGTATCGCCACACCCAGAGGCAGACAGTTTTCCTTTTTGTGTTCTGGTTGGGGATGAGGAGGAAGTATCCCCTACATCTGACATTCTGGAGTTAGAAGTTACCGGTGAAAATTTTGGGACTGCCCAACATAGGGACCCCACTCTGAGGGAAGCCTTTAATAATGTCACAGTTATTGACGGGGTGGTACAGGAGCCGGGGGCAGACACAAGATTTCCCCATTTTCTGTTGAGGGGGGAGTTGTTGTACCGTGTCACGAAAATACGGGAGGAGTTGGTAGAGCAGTTGATAGTGCCGGGTCCGTATAGACGGAAAGTGTTGGACATGGCCCATTCACACATCTTGGGTGGACACCTGGGGGTGGAAAAAACGCAGGAACGGGTTGTGCAGAGGTTCTATTGGCCTGGGTGTCACCGGGAAATAGTGAACTATTGCAGGTCCTGCCCTACATGTCAGCTAACTGCTCCTACTCCTCATTTCCGGAACCCCCTTGTGCCACTGCCCATTATTGAGGTACCGTTCGAGAGAATTGCCATGGACTTGGTCGGTCCCTTAGTTAAATCAGCTCGGGGCCATCAGTATATATTAGTCATCCTGGACTATGCCACACGCTATCCTGAGGCAATTCCCTTGAGAAATTCTTCCTCAAAAAGCATAGCCCGCGAGTTGGTCCATGTCTTTTCCCGGACAGGTCTGCCAAAGGAGATCCTGACTGACCAGGGTACATCTTTCATGAGCAAGGTGATGAGGGAGTTATGCAAAGCCCTGAAGATCTCCCAGTTGAGGACCTCGGTGTACCATCCCCAGTCAGATGGCCTTGTTGAGAGGTTTAACAAGACACTAAAGAGCATGCTGAGAAAAGCTATAGAGAAAGACGGTAGAGACTGGGATTGTCTCTTACCCTATCTGATGTTTTCCATTCGTGAAGTTCCACAGGCCTCCACAGGGTTCTCACCGTTTGAGCTTCTATATGGCCGACATCCACGAGGACTCCTGGATATAGCCAAGGAAACCTGGGAGGCCGAAGTCACACCCCACAGAAGCGTCATTGAGCATGTGGCCCTGATGCAGCAGAGGATTGCAAAGGTGATGCCTATCGTGAAAGAACACCTTCTCCAAGCACAAGAAGCTCAAGCCAGGGTCTCCAACCGGTCTGCAAGAGTGAGGCAGTTCAATCCGGGAGACCGAGTTCTTGTGTTAGTTCCAACGGTGGAAAGCAAGTTCTTGGCCAAATGGCAAGGGCCATATGAGGTTGTCGAGAAACTTGGGGAGGTAAATTATAAAATTCACCAACCAGGAAGACGGAAACCATTCCAAGTTTACCATGTCAACCTCATCAAGCCATGGCAAGATAGAGAGCCGACAGCAACTCCGTCATTGTTAAGCAACCCAGAAGGTGAGGTTGGAGCGGTTACTATAGCAGAGACGCTATCAAAGACCCAGAAACAGCAGTGCCGGGAGTTACTCCAGAAAAACAGGGACCTGTTTTCAGAATTGCCAGGATACACGAAGGTCATAGAGCACGAGGTCCTAACAGAGCCACATGTGCGGGTGAATGTGAAACCTTATCGTATTCCTGAGGCTCGTCGAGAAGTTATCTCCAAGGAAGTGGAGCGTATGTTGAGGCTTGGGGTCATTGAGGAATCCAAGAGCGGTTGGTCGAGCCCAATTGTCCTGGTCCCAAAACCTGATGGAGAGTGGAGGTTTTGCAACGACTATCGGAAGTTGAATGAAGTCTCCAAGTTCGACGCTTATCCCATGCCCCATATTGATGAGCTCATCGAAAGGCTTGGGCACGCCAGATATATATCCACCTTGGATTTGACAAAGGGGTATTGGCAGATCCCCATGGCACAGGAAGCCAAGGAGAAGACGGCCTTTTCGACACCTGATGGATGCTTCCAATATGCCCGGATGCCGTTTGGCCTACAGGGAGCTCCGGCGACCTTCCAGAGGGCTATGGATAGAGTCCTTGCACCCCATAAGGCCTACGCTGCTGCGTACCTAGATGATATCGTCATCTTTAGCCCGGACTGGGAGAGTCATCTGGAGAAAGTCCAAGCGGTGTTGGATGCTATAAGAGAGGCCGGATTTACTATAAACCCGAAGAAGTGCGCCTTGGGTAAAGAAGAAGCTAAGTACCTTGGATACATAGTGGGTCATGGAGAAATAAAACCCCAAATCAATAAAGTGGAGGCAATCCAAACATGGCCAAAACCAGTTTTCAAGAAACAAGTTAAAGCCTTCCTGGGAATCGTGGGATATTACAGGAGGTTCATCCCAAACTTCGCCACGATGGCTGCGCCTCTGACTGACCTGCTAAAAGGGACAAAATCAGTAATGGTTAAGTGGTCCGAAGAAACAGAGTCAGCCTTACAAGAAATGAAAAACGCTTTGTGTAAGCAACCCGTTCTGATGGCCCCAAACTTCAAGAAAGAGTTTATTCTTCAGACAGATGCCTCAGATGTTGGGGTGGGAGCAGTCCTTTCCCAAGAACTACATGGGGAGGAGCATCCTGTTCTCTATCTGAGTAGGAAGCTGTCCTCATCTGAAAAGAACTACTCAGTCGTTGAGAAGGAGTGCTTGGCCATAAAATGGGCAGTGGACACATTGCGGTACTATCTGCTGGGACGTAAATTTAGACTGGTATCTGACCATGCCCCGCTTAGGTGGATGAGAGAAACGAAAGGAAGAAATGCTAGAGTCAGCCGTTGGTTCTTAGCCCTGCAGGACTTCAGTTTCCATGTGGAACATAGGGCCGGAAAGCTGCACGGTAATGCGGATGCCCTATCGAGAATCCCTTGTTTAGTGGGGGAAAGTGCCAAGCCCCACGGCTTTAGGCAGAGGGGGGAGGTATGTAGCATGGCTAAAGGGTTTGTAGTCGATGGGAGGTATGTGCCACATAAGTGCCTGGTTGCTGTAATGTAGCCCGGAGTATTCCTTTCTTGCACATAATCTTGTATATGTGTTTCAGGACCTGTGGTAATGTCAGACCACATGGCTAATCATGTGATGGGTTACTGGGTGGGGTTAGCTCTTTATAAGACTGGCTAATCCTTTACACAGCAGATATGTGTGGAGGTGAAACCCTCCTGAGTGTGTTACGGCTTCAGGACTGAGCCGGATGAACTGGACACTTGCTTTTCTTTGCCTGAACCAAAGGCCCATTTTGCTTTCTGTTATTTGCCACATGGTTTATGAAGCAATAAACCCAGTGAACTTTAAAGGAACACGTCTCCTGAGTGTCAGCCGTCGCAGCTGAGTGAGTGAAATCCTTACAATAGTAACATAGTAACATAGTAACATAGTTAGTAAGGCCGAAAAAAGACATTTGTCCATCCAGTTCAGCCTATATTCCATCATAATAAATCCCCAGATCTACGTCCTTCTACAGAACCTAATTGTATGATACAATATTGTTCTGCTCCAGGAAGACATCCAGGCCTCTCTTGAACCCCTCGACTGAGTTCGCCATCACCACCTCCTCAGGCAAGCAATTCCAGATTCTCACTGCCCTAACAGTAAAGAATCCTCTTCTATGTTGGTGGAAAAACCTTCTCTCCTCCAGACGCAAAGAATGCCCCCTTGTGCCCGTCACCTTCCTTGGTATAAACAGATCCTCAGCGAGATATTTGTATTGTCCCCTTATATACTTATACATGGTTATTAGATCGCCCCTCAGTCGTCTTTTTTCTAGACTAAATAATCCTAATTTCGCTAATCTATCTGGGTATTGTAGTTCTCCCATCCCCTTTATTAATTTTGTTGCCCTCCTTTGTACTCTCTCTAGTTCCATTATATCCTTCCTGAGCACCGGTGTCCAAAACTGGACACAGTACTCCATGTGCGGTCTAACTAGGGATTTATACAGAGGCAGTATAATGCTCTCATCATGTGTATCCAGACCTCTTTTAATGCACCCCATGATCCTGTTTGCCTTGGCAGCTGCTGCCTGGCACTGGCTGCTCCAGGTAAGTTTATCATTAACTAGGATCCCCAAGTCCTTCTCCCTGTCAGATTTACCCAGTGGTTTCCCATTCAGTGTGTAATGGTGATATTGATTCCTTCTTCCCATGTGTATAACCTTACATTTATCATTGTTAAACCTCATCTGCCACCTTTCAGCCCAAGTTTCCAACTTATCCAGATCCATCTGTAGCAGAATACTATCTTCTCTTGTATTAACTGCTTTACATAGTTTTGTATCATCTGCAAATATTGATATTTTACTGTGTAAACCTTCTACCAGATCATTAATGAATATGTTGAAGAGAACAGGTCCCAATACTGACCCCTCCGGTACCCCACTGGTCACAGCGACCCAGTTAGAGACTATACCATTTATAACCACCCTCTGCTTTCTATCACTAAGCCAGTTACTAACCCATTTACACACATTTTCCCCCAGACCAAGCATTCTCATTTTGTGTACCAACCTCTTGTGCGGCACGGTATCAAACGCTTTGGAAAAATCGAGATAGACCACGTCCAATGACTCACCGTGGTCAAGCCTATAGCTTACCTCTTCATAAAAACTGATTAGATTGGTTTGACAGGAGCGATTTCTCATAAACCCATGCTGATATGGAGTTAAACAGTTATTCTCATTGAGATAATCCAGAATAACATCCCTCAGAATGCCCCCTTGTGGCCTACACAACAGTAAAGTGGAGTGTTTGGTGAACTTTGGGTTTGTTTCGCAGAACAGACACTACAGAGTGAGTGCAGTACTCATACACAGACCGTGCAGACAGCCGTGAACGGCGCTGCAAGGCCAAGAAAAGCTCCTCTATCTAATCCTTTATAGTGTTTTTCCACAATCTAGCAGGATACAGATGGAAAGCCACTAATATAGGATATATTTGAAAAAATGTGCAGCAGGCTGCACTAATTGCAAAAAAAAAAAAGGATTTAGCAGTATGAGGCAGTGAAGCACCCTGAGCTGAACACAACCGGCTGTGGCTGCGGACAGACTACAGAGTGAGCTGCACCCATACAGACCGTGCAGACAGCCGCGAACGGCGCTGCAAGGCCAAACAAAGCTCCTCTATCTAATCCTATATAGTGATTTTCCACAATCTAGCAGGATACAGATGGAAAGCCACTAATATAGGATATATTTGAAAAAATGTGCAGCAGGCTGCACTAATTGCAAAAAAAAAAAAAAGGATTTAGCAGTATGAGGCAGTGAAGCACCCTGAGCTGACCACAACCAGCTGTGGCTATGGACAGACAGCAGAGTGAGCTGCACTCACACACACAGACCTTGCAGACAGCTGTGAACAGCGCTGCAAGGCAAAAGCAAGGTGAACACACAGCGGTTGCTAATTTAGCCTGGATTAAGCACAATTAAGCAAATCGCAATCTCTAAACTGGCCCTCAGTCAGAACACAGCGTCCTGTCCCTAACTGAATTCACAGCAGAGTGAGCACAAAATGGCGGCGGCGACTTTTATAGGGCGTCGTGACATCATTTCAGCAGCCAATCACAGCCATGCCAGTAGTTACATGCCCACCATGCAGAACAGGAAGTGCCCACACTTCAAATCATTCCTCATTGGCTGATTTATAAAAAACCGGGAGTTTGCATGATGGGAATTTCCGATTCCGGTTTCCGATATACTGAAAGTATCGGAAGTCAATATCGGAATTCCGATACCGCGAATATCGGCCGATACCTGATACTTGCGGTATCGGAATGCTCAACACTAATAACAAGATCTGGAAGCGGTATTGTTCTTTCTTAGGAGAAGTTCCTGTGGAAACTTCAAATCCAGACATTCCCAGAATCCTTGACTTTCTGCAACTCGGTTTTAAAAGAGGCCTCTGGCCTAGTACTCTAAATGTACAGATTGCGACTCTTAGTGTCTTTTTTGATTCATCACTAGCTTCCCATCCTTGGATAGCAAGATTCTCTAGAGCCACACAGAGGATGAGACCTCTGGTGAGCAAATCAACTCCTCCTTGGGACCTAAATTTGGTTCTTAATGCCCTGTGTAGAACCCCATACTTGTTGTCAGAGGACATGGACGTAGCCAGTCTCTCCTTTAAAACAGCCTTTTTAGTTGCCATCACGTCAGTTAAAAGATTAGGGGAAATGCAGGCTCTATCGATACAAGATCCATACCTTCAGATCTTTGACGACAGAATAGTCTTAAGACTTAACCCAGCCTTTTTCCCCAAAGTAGTTTCTTCCACGAACATAAGCCAAGAAGTAATTCTTCCCTCATTCTGCCAACACCCAAGAAACACAAAGGAGGGGGTCTATCATAACCTTGACGTTAGAGAGACGGTTTTAAAATACCTGGGGGCGACGGAAGGTTGGAGATGGGACACTAACCTGTTCATACAATACGGGGGACCAAATAGAGGTTGTAAAGCAGCAAAATCAACCATTGCAAGGTGGATTAAAACTACTGTAAATCTAGCGTATATAGCCCAAGGGAAAGATCCCCCAGATATCCTTGGAGCCCAGTCAACTAGAGCTATTGCTACATCATGGGCAGAGAAAGGGGGAGCATCAGCAGAGCAGATCTGTAGGGCTGCGACTTGGACCAGTCTTTCTACCTTTGCCAGACAATATAAACTAGATGTCTCATCAGAACAGTTAGCCTTTGGTAGAAAAATATTCCATGCAGTAGTCCCACCCTGTATGTAACGTTGGTGTAAAATTGTTAATAAACTCTCTTTTTGCATCCATCCAGATGTGGTACTTAGAAAATCACTGGTGGGTGGAGTGGGGAGGGTCCTTTTAACCGCTTGTTGTTCCTGTCCCACTGAGGCTAAGAAGGACGTCCTCCAATGGTGCTGTCAGGATGGATTACTGGAAATACAATTACCGGTAGGTCTAATTACCGTTTTTGTGACCTACTCCCTCTTCCTCAGTTACCAGTAGGCATTTTATTGTTAGCTAAACTTGCTGCAAATAAAAAACTGCATACATTGAATATGACAATTTTTTAATGGAAAACTTTTTAAAGTAAACATTAGAAAGTATTAACGTAGAACATTTGTAAAAGTGCAAAATGTGTGGCATATAGCACAGCCACATAGTATATAGCACAGCCACGCAGTATATATCACAGCCACGCAGTATATACCACAGCCCACGTAGTATATAACACAGCCCACATAGTATATAACACAGCCATGTAGTATATAGCACAGCCACGTAGCATATAACACAGCCCACGCAGTATATAACACAGCCCATGTAGCATATAGCAATGTCTTATTCCCATCTCTGTGTTCCCACATTGTAATTACATTGTTGGTCCATACATGATTCTAGTTGACACCCGGAATTGGGGCAGGGTGACACATGTAACCTCAATGGGGTTGAAGTATTTAATGGACCCAACATCAGTTATTCAACCGCTTGACAAGCAAAATTTGCATTGACAATATGATGCACTTTTACTTTGCATATTATAAGAAAAATCAGATCTACATATGATGATCCTTGAGTTCACTATGAGTATGTATTTTATTCATATGATAGCATTGCAGCTATATTTTCTTTAATGGTGTAGTAATTGCTAACTACAGTGGGTACAAAAAGTATTCAGACCCCTGTCAGGAAATATGACGTAATGTCTTGTTGTCCCAATTGCACTTCCGGAACTTTCGACTGCATTTGCTGATACAAAAGCAAAGCCCTATGGCAGACACACGCTGTGGGCTTTCTGACCCCCCTCTTCACTCTGCCTGTCAGCTCTATGTAATTCTAAACCCCTCATCCCTCCTCCCGCCTGATATCAGCTATAACTGGTACAGCAACTTTCAAACCGCATAGGACTACTTTGTTTGTGAAAAGTTATGTATAATGGCACCGATCAGGGATAGATATACAGTAAAAGTTACATATTCCGGATGTCCACTGAGAGATCTATAACTCACTGAAATTGCTAGAATCAAAACCCAACGAAATGCAAGAAACGGATTTCTCCGTAAGCGGGTCATATATCCACTTCATGGTTATACTTAAATGAACCCCCATATTGTGGTGAGCATAATGATAATTTTATCTTTCTTCTACAAGGTTCATACGCCGAGATATCTGTAGAGATGGTTTTTCATATCTTCAAGAAAGGGAAGTATTCAGCCACCCAGTGAGGTCACCACAGGAGGAGTGCCTTGGTTTTGGGCACAAGTATAAGATAGTGAGACCTCATTTTGCAGTTGTCTTTGTCCAGGATGCTAGCTGAGAGACGCTCTGTGATGCATCTGGATGTATCTCCCCTCGCCCGCACCGCATGGTCTGCTATGAAATGACATAAGCAACTGTAAGTTTATTTTCATCTTTAATCCCTGTTATTTTTGTAATTGTCTGCACATACGACACTTGTCTCTTTTTATAATATCTTTTTATATGTTTGTTAACACTGCCTACCTTTTGGAGTAAAATATTTAATATTACTAGCTTCGTTTCTCCTTGCTCTATAACGTACTGTCACATCCTTTGAAGTAAATTACGCTACTAATTGAGTTGGCTTCTGACCGATTATTAATTCAGGAATAGTAGCTGGTGGCAGCGGAAATCTCCTGAGCCGTTGGGAAAACTGGTAGTGACGGATGGCGTTGATAATTATTGTTCCCGCCTGAGTGGGAGTAGTTATATCACCCTTGTTGCAGTGTGCCCATTAGCCAGTACATAGTAGGGCAGCCTTTCTGGTGACTAATTATCCTAGGTGCAGTACCCTGTTTGACCTGAGGGTAAGGGAGGCGCCAGAGAGCTGCAAGTTCCAAACCGGATCTGGAAAGTGGGATATAGAGAAATCCCCTTCAGAAAAGAACTGGGGCCAACCAAACAACCCCTATTCATGACATATTAGTGTCAGCGGTAGGGATGATAAAAGTGTCCCCCTGTGATTCATAACATATTGGAGGCAGAGCGGTGGGATAATAGAGCATTAGTCATCTGGTTTGAGCAATAATTTGAATAATTGAACATAATTTTACCTCTATACAAGTCACTTGTTCGACCACACTTAGAATACTGTGCACAGTTCTGGTCTCCGGTGTATAAGAAAGACATAGCTGAACTGGAGTGGGTGCAGAGAAGAGCGACAAAGGTTATTAGAGGACTGGGGGGTCTGCAATACCAAGATAGGTTATTACACTTGGGGCTATTTAGTTTGGAAAAACGAAGACTAAGGGGTGATCTTATGTTAATGTATAAATATATGAGGGGACAGTACAAAGACCTTTCTAATGATCTTTTTAATCATAGACCTGAAACAGGGACAAGGGGGCATCCTCTACGTTTGGAAGAAAAAAGGTTTAAGCATAATAACAGACGCGGATTCTTTACTGTAAGAGCAGTGAGACTATGGAACTCTCTGCCGTATGATGTTGTAATGAGTGATTCATTACTTAAATTTAAGAGGGGACTGGATACATTTCTGGAAAAGTATAATGTTACAGGGTATATACACTAGATTCCTTGATAGGGCGTTGATCCAGGGAACTAGTCTGATTGCCGTATGTGGAGTCGGGAAGGAATTTTTTTCCCCAAGGTGGAGCTTACTCTTTGCCACATGGTTTTTTTTTGCCTTCCTCTGGATCAACATGTTAGGGCAAGTTAGGTTAGGCTATGGGTTGAACTAGATGGACTTAAAGTCTTCCTTCAACCTTAATAACTATGTAACTATGTAAATAATTTCTGTCACTACAAACGTGCACAGTTCTTGCGAGGACTTTGCACAAAAAAGTTTTGGAGAACGAGCTCAGTGTTTACTAGTCCTCACTGGCTATGCTTGGAGAAGACTGGTATAAGCAGCATAACAAGGACACTCTTATTGCCCTTTGTGAGTTGAGACAGATTGACGCCACGGGCAAAAACAAAAGCCAACTGGTCGCGGCTCTGGTGCAACTGGAAATCGCTCAGAGCCTAGCGGGCGCAGAAGCCGGCCCAAGCAAAAATGGTGCTGCAGCAGAGATCCAACCACTGTATGCCGACCCTACTTGCAACCAGGGCGGATTGGACCCCACCTGCCGATGGCCTTGTAGCAACTCCCCACCGATGACCGTGATGGACGTCTGAGTGTGATGTATTGTACAGTCTATTTAGAGTCTTGCGCTTGGGTGCGAGGAAAACACAGGAGACACAGGTTTGATTATGATTTGCTTGTATTACTTCATACAAGTATGCTACAGAAAAAAAGGTTTTACACAATAGCAGGTAAAGAGGCAGGCGACAGAAGGCGGCACAGCAGGCCAGAGTAATAAGCACAAAACAGGTTCAGAGTCTCTCTCTCTGTTACTTCCCTTGCAAATCTTGAATAGCAAGCAGCAGGGTTCCAGTGTCCACAAGTGTCCCAGAGATCCACAGTAGGAGATGGATGGAATACTAAAGGTACCTTCACACTGAACAACATTACAACAATAATGATAGCAATCCGTGACGTTGCAGCGTCCTGGATAGCGATATCGTTGTGTTTGACACACAGCAGCGATCAGGATCCTGCTGTGACATCGCTGGTCGGAGCTAGAAGGCCAGAACTTTATTTCGTCGCTGGATCACCCGCTGACATCGCTGAATCGGCGTGTGTGACGCCGATCCTGCGATGTGTTCACTGGTAACCAGAGTAAATATCGGGTTACTAAGCGCAGGGCCCTGGTTACCATTGTAAATGTAAGAAAAAAAAAACACTACATACTTACATTCCGGTGTTTGTCGCGTCCCCCGGCGTCCGCTTCCCTGCACTCCTCCTGCATCCTGTGTCAGCGCCGGCCGGCCGTAAAGCAGAGCACAGCGATGACGTCACCGCTCTGCTTTACGGCCGGCGCTTACACAGGATGCAGGAGGAGTGCAAGGAAGCGGACGCCGGGGGATGTGACAGGCACCGGAATGTGAGTATGTGTTTTTTTTTTTTTACATTTACAATGGTAACCAGGGTTAACATCGGGTTACTAAGCGCGGCACTGCGCTTAGTAACCCGATGTTTACCCTGGTTACCCGGGGACTTCGGCATCTTTGAGTCGCTGGAGAGCTGTCTGTGTGACAGCTCTCCAGCGACCACACAAGGACTTTCCAACAATCACGGCCAGGTCGTATCGCTGGTCATGATCATTGGAAAGTTGCTGAGTGTGACGGTACCTTAAAGGCCCCTTCACATTAAGCGACGCTGCAGCGATACCGACAACGATCCGGATCGCTGCAGCGTCGCTGTTTGGTCGCTGGAGAGCTGTAACACAGACAGCTCTCCAGCGACCAACGATGCCGGTAACCAGGGTAAACATCGGGTTACTAAGCGCAGGGCCGCCCTTAGTAACCCGATGTTTACCCTGGTTACCATCCTAAAAGTAAAAAAAACAAACACTACATACTTACCTACCGCTGTCTGTCCCCGGCGCTGTGCTTCTCTGCACTCCTCCTGTACTGGCTGTGAGCACAGCGGCCGGAAAGCAGAGCGGTGACGTCACCGCTCTGCTTTCCGGCTGACCGACGCTCACAGCCAGTACAGGAGGAGTGCAGAGAAGCACAGCGCCGGGGACAGACAGCGGTAGGTAAGTATGTACTGTTTGTTTTTTTTACTTTTACGCTGGTAACCAGGGTAAACATCGGGTTACTAAGCGCGGCCCTGCGCTTAGTAACCCGATGTTTACCCTGGTTACCAGTGAAGACATCGCTGGATCGGTGTCACACACGCCGATCCAGCGATGTCCGCGGGAGATCCAGCGACGAAATAAAGTTCTGGACTTTCTTCAGTGACCAACGATCTCCCAGCAGGGGCCTGATCGTTGGTCGCTGTCACACATAACGATTTCCTTAACGATATCGTTGCTACGTCACAAAAAGCAACGATATCGTTAACAATATCGTTATGTGTGAAGGTACCTTAAGTCCAAGACTTCCAGAGGCCAGGTCACAGACTAACTGCAGACACGATTCAGAAGCACTGATTGAACAGCTGAGGCTGCTTATAAAGGCAGGAGGCAGAGAACAGGGTGGAAGCTAGAAACTCCATACTGACTCAGGGTAAGGTAGCTGCAGCAAGACAGAAAGCAAAATGGCCGAAGGAAAAAACTAGGTTTCAATAACAGAAAATAACAGCAGATATAGCAAAGAGGCTGAAAACCTTACACTGAGGCTGATCCAGCAATACCAAGAGAAAGCGGAGGCCCAACGGGAGGCAGAGAGAGCTAAACGAGTGGCCCAGAGAAACCACAAAATGCGGCTGGCCGAACTCATAACCGTACCATCCACCACATGGAGCAGTGAGTCCAGCAACGCTCCGTCCCCTAAACCCCGGCCAGAGCACTTTCCTGTGATGGAAAAGGATGGGGACTTGGACACTTTTCTGAGGGCCTTTGAGAAGGCCTGCAGAGAGTATCGGCTGCCTGATGACGAATGGGCCCGATACCTAACCCCAGGACTCAAAGGCAAAGCTCTGGAGGTGTTTGCTTCTCTCCTGCCAGACCAAGATGGAGACTATGAGGCCATCAAGCAGGCCCTGATAAAGAAGTACCAACTGACTCCTGAGGTTTAACGTAAAAAGTTCTGGAACCTCGAACGTGGCCCACACAACACTTATGGCGACGTGGTGCATGGACTCAGGACCCACTTTGATCAGTGAACCCAAGGACTGTCAGTGACCACCTTTGCACAGCTGCGAGACCTGATGATCAAAGACCAGTTCCTACTCAGCTGAGGTGCGACAGTTCATGATGGACCAAGTGCCCAAAGACGCAGATAAAGCAGCGCAGATTGCCGACGCCTATGAGGCCAACCGTAAATCGGAAGTGCAGAAGCCATTCACCACCAGCTGGAGAGGGGGTAAGCCTGCAACCCGTTGCCAGCACCAGATCTACCACCGATCTTCACAAGTGTTTCTCCTGCAATAAGACGGGTCATATCAGCACCCTGTGTCCGGAGAAGCAGAAAAACTCCCCTCAACCAAAGCCCCAGGGCCTAATGCAGCAGTTCTTTTGGTGGTGGGGCAGTTGGGAGGGTCTATGACAACGTGCAGCACATCACGGGGGGCCATGTCACTAAAGGCCTCAAGGACACCGGGGCTCAACGAACACTCATCCGACCCGAACTGGTGGCCCCTGAAGAGATTATTTCGGGGAAAACCCTGACTGATTGGGGGCATCCGCTGGCCCATGCTAATGGCCTCGGTGTTTATAGATTGGGGTGCCGGTAGCGGGGTGAAGGAAGTGGGGTTATCCGATAACTTTCCCACCGATGTCTTATTGGGGACTGATTTGGGGAGAATGCTTGCATATTATGTCCATGATTCACCTACCCAATCTGATGCTAAGGGTGATGCTAATGCGGGTAATAAGGACGGGGAATTGCATCCGTCCCCTGATAGTGATATACCAGATAATGCTTTATCTCATACTGATGATGATGAGGGTGAAAATGTGCAAGTTTTACCTGCTAACCATTTATCTCCTGATGATGATGTGTCCACATGTGCATGAGTGCTCAGCCACATCACTCTGCAGGTTGGGATGGCTGAGGAACCCCTAACAAGAGCAAGCGATGGTGCTAAGGGAAATCGGGAGATGCATGGGAACCGTGAGGAAGATGATGCCGTGCAACTGACCAGTGCCACATAGGTAGCACTGCTCTTCAGGTGTTGGGGGTGGATGGGGAGGTAGTACCCATAGCATTGTTGACTAAAGCCCCCGTCACACACAGCGAGATCGCTAGCGAGATCGCTGCTGAGTCACAAGTTTTGTGACGCAACAGCGATCTCAGTAGCGATCTCGCTGTGTGTGACACGTAGCAGCGATCAGGCCCCTGCTGTGAGATCGCTGGTCGTGTCGGAATGGCCTGGGCCATTTTTTGATCGTTGAGGTCCCGCTGGGTAGCACACATCGCTG
The DNA here is from genome assembly GCF_032444005.1 of Ranitomeya imitator. Classification (NCBI taxonomy): domain Eukaryota; kingdom Metazoa; phylum Chordata; class Amphibia; order Anura; family Dendrobatidae; genus Ranitomeya; species Ranitomeya imitator. The sequence goes on from NC_091282.1 coordinate 837,439,135, forward strand.
TGTTTGACACCTTACCAACGACCTCGCTGACAGGACGTCCCATTGAATCATCATGAAATAGCATCGTTCTACAGGTCGCTACAGTTCGCCGCATCGCTGCTGCGTTGTTGGGGAGATCGCACTGTGTGACATCTCACCAGCGACCACATAGCGACGCTTGAGCGATCCCTGACAGGTCGTATCGTTGTCGGAATCGCTCAAGCGTCGCTATGTGTGACGGGGCCTTAATGGGTCTGTGGAATTCCCCGGGGAGACAGCCTACGTAGCTGCTGTCACCGGCAGTCAGAGTGCCCAGAACGCAGATAACATTATGCCTTCTGGTCCCTCCTCAATCACAGGGGTGACTGAACCAGAGATGGACCCAGAGCAGGCCACAGAGGATTCCTGTGGGGAAGGGACCCTGACGTCGCTTCTGGCTGCCACCAGCCAGGAATTCCAGGCTGCTCTGCACTCAGATGCGAGCTTCGAGAATTTGAGACACCTCGCCGAGACGCCCACCTCCGTGACTGATAAGGAGACGATGTTCTGATAAAGAGGGAGGCTGTACTGGGAGACAGTACCCAGAAAATCCCAAAAGGAGTGGTTGAGGAAAAGACAGCTGGTCGTCCCGTACCAATTCAGGGCACAACCTAAAGAGAGCACCACAACCGACCATATAGTCCAATATAACGCAGTTTTATTGAATAAATATATATAATTACAGTAAAATGTTCTATAACGGGAAAATTTACAGGAGAAAAGCATAATAAAGACTGGGTTAAAGAGGAACTGTGTATATAGAATACAGATCACACAGGATCATATACTGTATGTATAAGTAGCAATAAATGCTACACAAAACAAGTGAACTCCACAGATATTACCCAAGTACAAAACCAATCATGTGTAAGAGTGAAATATACCACAAAATTAACAAAAAAGTAAAAAAGTGTGCAGCAATTGTGTTGTAGTGAATATAATAAACATGCTGAAAGAGAAAGAGAAGGGAAAGCAGGAAATCACTGTAAAATTTGTAGTGAACCGTATCAATGTGAAGAATCACTTACAGTGAGATAGTGAGTCCCTGGCTCCTGCTGACCTGGGCGCCAACGATGATGCGGCCATTGTGCACTCCCTCCTCACCGTGACTTAACCCCATCCCTATCCTATTTTCATTGTCATATCCATACACACACCCCTTTTTCTATTGGCCTCTTCTCACTTATATACCCTGATTGATCCTAATGACAACACCCCCTGACGAAGGCAAAGAGCCGAAACGCGCATTGAGGAGGACGACATCCAGGAGCCAGGGACTCACTATCTCACTGTAAGTGATTCTTCACATTGATACGGTTCACTACAAATTTTACAGTGATTTCCTGCTTTCCCTTCATTTTCATCCCACAGCATTACCATTTTTTTGTGCATTCACTGACTTTTTTTTTACGTTCACTGCCTTTTTTTACCAGCATGTTTATTATATTCACTATAACACAACAATTGCTGCACACTTTTTTACTTTTTTTGTCAATTTTGTGGTATATTTCACTCTTACACATGATTGGTATTAGGGTTCAGGGATGCCCGAGAGTGGACCCTCTGGATCGTGGCTCTAGAGTCCCCGAGGGCGAGCGGACCAGATGGAACCACCCCCTATACAGGGAGCGTTAGGAGCAGGCCCAAGGGGGAATGGAGACACAACTGCTAGAGCCAAAGGGACGACTACAGAGGACTGCAGGTAAAGGGAACTAGCTGGGAGAACTGGGAGGCGAGGCCTGAAGCCTGACCGGTAGGGTTGAGGCACAGGTGAGGCACAGGTGAGGCACAGCGGAGACACAGGGGAGATACAGTAAGGCAGAGGTGCAGGACGAGTGTGGCAGTGGCACAAGGCTTGCACAATAGTGACACGAGGTAGGCACAGCAGAGACTCTGTGCAGGTATGGCTGAGACACAGGGCAGGAACGGCAAAGACACCAGGCAGGCACGGGAGAGGCACAAGACTGGAAACGGCAGGGACACCAGGCAGGCACGACGGGGACCCAGGGCAGGCACGGGAGAGGCACAGGACTGGAACGGCAGGAACACCAGGCAGGCCCGGGAGAGGCACAGGACTGGAACGGCAGGGACACCAGGCAGGCACGACAGGGATTCAGGGCTAACACGAGAGACTCAGGACAGGCACGGGAGAGGTACAGTACTGGAACAGAAGAGAAAAAATGGGACCTGAGGAAGAAGAGAACACAGGCAAGATATGCTAAGCGATACCCTAAGAAGCGCAGGTGTCTTACCTAGGAAGAACTATAAACATAAGGATGAATGACCTCGGGGAGATCAAAACATCCAACACCGCGGAGACACCATCACGTGTTTCTCAACGCAGTGATCCAGACAGCTGTCTGTGGATGGATACCATGTTTTGGCATAGGTTGTTTTCCTTTTTGGATGCTGCCCTTCCCGTGGTTGTTCCTTCCTGGTCAAAGACCTGGCTATTTATTGCTTGCGTTGAGAAACACGTGATGGTGTCTCTGCGGCTTTTCTACATGCATTTGCATATTTCCCATAAGGGATGGGAGCAGTGTTCTGGATCACTGCAATGAGAAACACGTGATGGTGTCTCCGCGGTGCTGGATGTTTTGATCTCCCTGAGGTCATTCATCGTTATGTTTATAGTCCTTTAACTAGGCACTGCTCCTAATAGCCAGTTTCCTACTCCACACTGATGAGGGGCAAATACCCCGAAACAGCTGTCTGTGGATGGATACCATGTTTTGGCATAGGTGGTTTTCCTTTTTGGATGTTGCCCTTCCCGTGGTTGTTCCTTCCCGTTGAAAGACCTGGCTATTAATTGCTTGCGTTGAGAAACACGTGATGGTGTCTCCGCGGCTTTTCTACATGCATTACCGGAAGAAGCTGGGAAGAAATACCTGATTGGCGTTGCCATATTGGGGAGGAGCCATCAGGTCATGACCTCCCAGGAAGCCCAGCGGCAGAGGAGACGTGACTGTGCATGCGCGGGGATAGGATGCGCCGACACCCGGAGAAGACAGAAGAGGAGCGGCGGGAGCGTGCCGAGGGATGGGAAAAGGCAGGTAAGTATCCGAGGATGAGACAATTGGTTTTGTACTTAGGTAATATCTGTGGAGTTAGCATTTATTGCTACTTATACATATACTAGATGGTGGCCCGATTCTAACGCATCGGGTATTCTAGAATATGCATGTCCACGTAGTATATTGCACAGCCCACGTAGTATATTGGCCAGCCACGTAGTATATTGCCCAACCACGTAGTATATTGCCCAGCTACGTAGTATATTGCCCAGCTACGTAGTATATTGCCCAGCCACATAGTATATTGCCCAGCCACATAGTATATTGCCCAGTCACATAGTATATTGCCCAGTCATGTAGTATATTGCCCAGTGACGTAGTATATTGCCCAGCCACATAGTATATTGCCCAGCCACATAGTATATTGCCCAGTCACGTACTATATTGCCCAGTCACGTACTATATTGCCCAGTCACGTACTATATTGCCCAGTCACGTACTATATTGCCCAGTCATGTACTATATTGCCCAGTCATGTACTATATTGCCCAGCTACGTAGCATATTGTCCAGCCACGTAGTATATTGCCCAGCCACGTAGTATATTGCCCAGCCACGTAGTATATTGCCCAGCCACGTAGTATATTGCCCAGCCACGTAGTATATTGCCCAGTCACGTAGTATATTGCCCAGCCACGTAGTGTATTGCACAGTGACGTAGTATACAGCACAGAGCCACGTAGTATACAGCACAGACACGTAGTATGCTGCCCAGTCACGTAGTATATTGGCCAGTCACGTAGTATATTGCCCAGCTACGTAGTATATTGCCCAGCCACGTAGTGTATTGCCTAGTCACGTAGTATATTGCACAACCCATGTAGTATATAGCACAGCCCATGTATTATATTGCCCAGCCCACGAAGTATATAGCAATGTGGGCATTATATCCCTGTTAAAAAAAAGAATTAAAATAAAAAATATAGTGATATACTCACCTTCCAGAGCCCTCGGATCCAAGCAAAGCGTGCTCCGGTCTCAAGAGTGCATTGCGGTCTCGCGAGACCGCTACGTCATCATCTCGCAAGATCGCAGCATGGACCGGTTACCGGAGGGTCGCGAGCGGGAAAGGCCTGTTGTGGATCCGAGGGGCCGACGGACGGTGAGTATATAATGATTTTTTAAATTATTTTTAACATTATATCTTTTTACTATTGATGCCGCATAGGCAGCATCAATAGTAAAACGTTGGTGCACACAGGGTTAATAGCAGCGTTAACCGAGTGCATTACACCACGGCATAACGCGGTCGGTTAACGCTGTCATTAACCCTGTGTGAGCGCTGACTGGAGGGGAGTATGGAGGGGGCACTGACTGCGGGGAGGAAGGAGCGGCCATTTTCTTCCGGACTGTGCCCATCGCTGATTGGTCATGGCTGTTTTGCCGCGACCAATCAGCGACTTGGATTTCCATGACAGACAGAGGCCGCGACCAATGAATATCTGTGACAGACAGAAGGACAGAAGGAAGTGACCCTTAGACAATTATATAGTAGATGATCCAGTGTGATCTGTATTCTGTATACACAGTACCTCTTGAACCCAGTCTTTATATGCTTCTGAGTATGCATCCCCTTTTTTTGGTACCTTTTTCAATACATTCTTGTATTTAATCTGCAACTTGGCATTGTGATCTATTTTCGCCTGTAAATGTTCCCGTTATAGAACTTTTTACTGTAATTATATATATTTATACTATAAAACTGCATTATATTGGACTATATGGTCGGTTGTGGTGCTCTTTTTAGGTTGTGTTCAATATTTTGTCCGACTGTCCAGTGTATTTTACACCGATCCTGTCTCTGGGTAGTAAGCACTAATACGTCACTGTATATTCACTCTGCACGAACCCTCTCCTTACTCCCATACTTCCTTTGTGTTTCTCATTGATCAACTCAGAGGTGAGTTGTTGCGGATTGCCCATGAGATCCCACTCTCTGGACACTTGGGGATCAGCAAAACTAAGGCCCGGCTGTCTCAACACTTCTATTGGCCCAAGATGGGGACAGATGTGACAAACTACTGCCACTTCTGTATCACCTGCCAAAGAGTGGGGAAGGCCTGCTCTTAAGGCTCCCTGTTGTGAATTCTGTGGCAGAGTTCACTCCTGTGGTCACAAGTGGTACTTCGGCTGATTCTCTCTGGGAGCTTCCGTTTGTGGAGGAAACTGGTACTGCTGCTTCTGAGTTTCCTCCCTCAGGTGATCTGGTGAGGTCGTTAGCTGCTTCTCTACTTAACTCCACCTGATGCTTTGATCCATGCTTCCTGTCAATGTTCCAGTGTTGGACTTGTGTTTCTCTGGATCATTCCTGTGGCCTGCTGCTCTGCATAGCTAAGTGCTTCTTTGCTATTTGTTGCTATTTTTTCTGTCCAGCTTGTCTATTTGTTTTGCTGGAAGCTCTGGGACGCAAGGGGTGTACCTCCGTCCCGTTAGTTCGGTACGGAGGGTCTTTTTGCCCCCTTTGCGTGGTTTTCTTTAGGGTTTTGTGTAGACCGCAAAGTTATCTTTCCTATCCTCGTTCTGTCTAGAATATCGGGCCTCACTTTGCTGAATCTATTTCATCCCTACGTTTGTCTTTTCATCTTACTCACAGTCATTATATGTGGGGGGCTGCCTTTTCCTTTGGGGTATTTCTCTGAGGCAAGGTAGGCTTATTTTTCTATCTTCAGGCTAGTTAGTTTCTCAGGCTGTGCCAAGTTGCATAGGGAGCGTTAGGCGCAATCCACAGCTGCCTCTAGTTGTGTTTGGAGAGGATTAGGAATTGCGGTCTGCAGAGTTCCCACGTCTCAGAGCTCGTTCTGTTATTTTGGGTTGTTGTCAGATCACTGTGTGTGCTCTGATCGCTATGTATATTGTGTTCCTGAATTGCCTATCACAACAGCTCCCCTAATCCCTTTGCCAGTGATAGAAGAGCCTTTACAGAGGATCACGATGGACACTGTGGACCCGCTAGCCATCCCCAGCAGCTCTGAAAGCTATATGTTCTCGCTGTGGTAGACTACGCTACCCGGTATCCAGAGGCAGTGGCTCTGTCCTCAACTAGGGCGGATAAGGTGGCGGATGCACTGTTGGCCATCTTTTCACTGGTAAGATGTCCCAAGGAGATGCTTACCGACCAAGGGACCCAATTCATGTCTCACCTAATGGAGGCTCTCTGTAAGAGAATGCAGGTGAAGCATCTAGTATCAAGTGCATATCACCCCCAGACCAATGGTTTGTGTGAGGTATCCTCAAACAGATGCTACGCATGCTGGTTGAGACCCAAGGACGTGACTGGGAGTGGTACCTCCCACACCTGCTATTCGCTTACTGAGAAATTCCGCAGACCTCAACGGGGTTCTCCCTCTTCGAGCTCTTGTATGGCAGGTGAGTCGGGACCCCTTGCGTTGGTAAGGGAATCCTGGGAAGAGGAGCCCAACCCTTCAGAAGTGTCCATTGTGGATTATGTCATGCGCTTCCATGACAAAATGCAGAACTTGATGCAGTTGGTGCATGACAACATGACGCAGGCTCAGACTCCCCAGAAACACTGGTACAACCAGAACTCCCGGGAGCGGACCTACTAGGTGGGTCAAAAGTGTGGGTGCTGGTCCCCGTACCAAAGGATAAGATTCAGGCTGCCTGGGAAGGCCCGTATGTCGTCCACCAACAGTTCAAACCCAGTCACCTACTGTACGTGGTCACGCTTGACCACGCTCGGGGTAGGCGAAAGGCCTTTCACATCAATATGATGAAGCCTCATCATGAGCATGAAGCCTGTGTCCTACCGGTCTGAAACCTGCCCGAGGACAGGGGAGGAAGATGCCCTCCTGGACATGCTAGCCCAAGCCAAGACTGATGGGTCCATCGAGGACATGGAGGTAAGCGCCTTGCTATCTGAACCCCAGCGGTCGCAGTTGCGGACCACGCTGGAACCCTTCCGGGTCATGTTCTCCAACCGACCTGGAAGGACTGAGTTAACGGTCCACGAGGTGTCAGACCAAATGAGAATCATGAGAATGAACTGGCCAAGGAGCTCAGAGACAGAATTGTGGCAAGGCATAGATCTGGCCAAAGTTACAACAGAACCTTAGACAGCATGTGACTTAAATATGAGTGTCTGAGCAAAGGGCCTGAATACTTATGACCATATGATATTTCTGGAGTGCCCTACCAGGGCAGCGGGGTACTCGGTACTGGGTTCGGTCTTAAAGGGGATGTCGCGGTGACTGCGACACGGTCCTTGGCGTCCAATTAAAAGGGAAAGGTCTTTTAAGGGGAATTGTGATAAAGTCTGTTGTGACACCACCTGTGGTGTTCGGTCAATAGGGGGACCGACGCTGCTTTAAAGGAGTCCTCTGGGGGATTTCGTTGCAGCAATGATCTGACGCTTCCCACAGGTGAAGCGGGGTCCCCAGGGCTCCCAAGGTGTGTGGCAAGGTGGTGAACTTCGACAAATAAGTGGAGGATACAAGTTGTAAAGTCTTTACCTGGTTTACTGAAGATGTAGTAGTCCACAGTCCAGGGTACCAGGTACAGGTGTCCTGTGGTCCGACCAGCTCAGAGGCAATGGGAGAATCTGTTTCCCAGTTGAGGTCTATGAGCCTTTCTGCTCACGCTAGTATGCGATGTCCTTGCTGATGCTCACTACATTCAACCCCTCAGGATATCTTCCTCTCCTGGAGCTGCAGCTCACACTTCTGCTGCACGACCCACTGTTCTCACTGCTCTCTTCCACTTTCCACTCCCTCATCTGCTCAGCTGCACTCCTTTCTTACCAGCTCTGCCTAAGCTGATGTTCCCAGACAAGCCCCTCTCTGGCAATCTCTATCCAACTCTCTTTCTTTCCAGGGACTGCATCACTTTCTTGTGCATGCGCGGCCCCTCTGCTCCAGACTTCCTTTCTCCTCAGTGTATCTCGACTTAGACTGACCCAACTCCTCCTCCGGACCAGGACACTTAAAGCTCAGGGAAGCTCCCCTGAATCCGGGTCCTGAGCTCCCCCTCCTGGCCTAGATTTGGAATGTGTTTCATGTGAGTGCCTTACCTGGTAAAAAGGAAATTCCCATTGCCTCCAAGCATGATATCGCCCTCCCTGAAAAGAAGGCAATATCACTGTAACAACCGGTCCCCTGGGGTGTTACATTTCAGTTTTACTTTTTTATTACGTTAGCAAAAATGTCTACATTTCTGTTTTTTTTCAGTTAAGATGGGGTGCAGAGTGTACATTAATGTGAAAAAAATAAATGAACTTTTTTGAATTTACCAAATAGCTGTAATGAAACAAAGAGTGAAAATTTTAAAGGAGTCTGAAAACTTTCTGTACTCACTGTATATGTCCACCACAACATTAGACTAGGTTCATATTCTAGATATGCTGGGCTCTACTCTGAGATCCCAATTTTTGGCTTCTATATTATTCTGGGTTCAGTCAAGTATATGAAAAGATCCAGGGAGAAAAACACAATCATTATTCTATTTGTATGTCATTCAAGTACCATCCCTATGTCTGTTTTATAATTTATCCTTATGGTACCTGTTTTAATAAATCAACATTTTGAAAAGTGTACAAAAGAAATACAGTGTACTGTGTTAATAATTACAATGTATCTGTTTGGCCTTTGTTCTATCGGTTTCCCATCTTTTTAGGCACAAAAGAGCATAAAGTCAACAAGGTATTCAGTGTAGAGCACTGTAAAAACATGAACCAAGAATAACGTGTGACAATGACCACTCTAATCCGACCTCTCATATTATTCACAGAATCCACTGGCTTGGGGAAGATGTACTGGACATGGTTACACGGTCGTATTGAGTTGCTAATTTATTTGCCTATAATGGAAAGCTGCCATGTTTGAAAACCTTAAAACTTAATGCCTTGTTGAACAAGCCAAAATTGGTGTCATCAATAATACAGCATGTTGTACTATTTTGTCTGGTTATATGCCATGGCTCAATACAGAAACCGAACAGTAATCTCAGATATTAAAAGGTTACTTCCATTTATTATGCTAATTAAACATTTCAGCACCCTACTAAGACCTCAAACGACAATAGAATATAATACATTTCCATAATGCTATTATGGCCAATTGTGTTACGGCACTGTGATGTCATAGGCTTAGGCCATCTGAATTAATTTTCAGCTGTAAATTACAGCTGAAACTCTGCCACAACAACTGGGATCAGAGAGAACTCTGATCCTAACCATTTATTCCCTCAGATACCATGGCCAATAGTGACTCACGAATCGAAACGGTGAAGGCCATGATATATATTAAGTGACCATTGACTGAAGTCACCGCTATCGAGGAGTTTGGCCAGTAGTCTAACGTGTAAAGTGATCCTTGACAGATTATTGTCAAGAGAGATAAGCATCTGGAATATTCAATATGAATGGGCGAGTCAGGTGGGATAGCTGTCAGCCAAATGATTGGCCGAACCATCATTCGACCAACAACTATCTAAAGTGTACGGCGGACTTTAAAGAGGAGTAAGGGCTCATAGATTTCATGACAGCCAGGGAGCTAATAAAGGCCTTAGGAGTCCTCTGATGCTATGCCTGAAGTATAATATACTGCAACACAGAGGTATTGATGACTATTATATCAAGAAATTGCATGAACATATTCCCTTATGTGATTTTTAAATAATGGGAAAAAGTTAAAGAATACCCTTAAACAGATTTTTACATTTAACCCCTTCACCCCAGAGCCTGTTTTTACTTTCATGACCGTGCCACATTTTACAATTCTGACCAGTGTCGCTAATAGCTCTGGAATGCTTCAACGGATCCCACTGATTCTGAGACTGTTTTCTTGCGACATATTGTACGTTATAATAGAGGTAAAATTTATTTGATATAACTTGAGTTTATTTGTGAAAAAAATGGAAATTTGACAAAAATTGTTAAAATTTAGCAATTTTCAAACTTTTATTTGTTATGTTCTTAAATCAGAGTTATGTCACACAAAATCTACTATATAATTGTCTAAGGGTCACTTCCGTCTTTCTGTCTGTCTGTCCTTCTGTCTGTCAAGGATATTCATTGGTCGCGGCCTCTGTCTGTCATGGAATCCAAGTCACTGATTGGTCTCGCCAGCTGCCTGACATGGCTGCCGCGACCAATCAGCGACGGCCACAGTCCGATTAGTCCCTCCTCTGCAGTCAGTGCCCGGCGCCCGCTCCATACTCCCCGCAGTCACCGCTCACACAGGGTTAATGGCAGCGGTAGCGGACCGCGTTATGCCGCGGGTAACTCACTCCGTTACCGCTGCTATTAACCCTGTGTGACCAAGTTTTTACTATTGATGCTGCCTATGCAGCGTCAATAGTAAAAACATCTAATGTTAAAAGTAATAAAAAAAATTAAAAATCATTATATACTCACCTTCTGCCGCCTTTCCCGCTCCTGGCTACGGTCCGGTGACCGCTCCATGCAAGCGGCAGGTTCCGGTGGTATGGGAGAAGGACCTGTCATGACGTCACGGTCATGTGACCGTGACTTCATCACAGGCCCTGCGCGAGAACGACCTGCCATGATGTCACGGTCATGTGATCGAACTACAACTGGCCCTCGGAAGGTGAGTATATGTTTTTTTTTTTAGCCTGTGACATACGTGGATGGGCAATATACTACGTAGCTGGGCAATATACTACGTGGCTGGGCAATATACTACGTGGCTGGGCAATATACTACGTCACTGGGCAATATACTACGTGACTGGGCAATATACTACGTCGCTATGCAATATACTACGTGACTGGGCAATATACTACGGTAAGGAAACACGGCACTCAGTAGATATGAGGGTTGGCGGTGCTCAAGTAGGGTGTCCACCCCGTATATTAAAGATGAATGAAACTTGGCACTCAATTTTTGAGAAGAAAAGCTTCTTAGTTTATTGATGCATCCAGACAAACAAAACCGCTAAACGTTTTCGGTCCACACCGGACCTTCGTCAGAGCGTTTCTTAGACATTGACTGGATGAGGAAGCTAATGAGCCTGAATGAGCGTCAGCCAGAGCACGGGATATAGGAGCTGCAGTCTGCTGCAGGATCACAAAGGAAGGTGAAGCGCCAGAGGAGAGGCACAAAGCCTGGAGGGAGTAACGGCGCTGGATCCTTAGCGCTAGTAGTGCAGAGCAGAGGAGAGCGACGCTCTTTGCTGGACTGGTTTGAACATGCCATGTCACATTGGCAGAACCCCCATAAGAGACCTCATTTTACAAACTAAACCTCTGAATAAATTCATCTAGGGGTGCAGTGATCATTTTCAGGTGGCTCACATTGCCATTGGGCAAGGAAGAAACAAATAATTATATTTTTGCCACCAAAATGTTGTTTTAGCCCCAGATTTTACATTTTCACATGGGGAAATGGGCAAAAATGCACTGCGCATGATCTAACTAATTTCATAGTGTCTGGTAACCCAGATGACATCATCGTGGGGTCTCAAATCTAAGGGCATTTAGGGGGTTAAAGTCCAATGAGAGACAGTTGTCAGCTGTCAGAATCGGCTGACATCTGGCGGCAATCACCCGCGCACATCCCCCTATGCGTGGGCTATCGCCATGACGTAGATATACTGCATTGGTCGGGAAGTCCTTCCCGATCATGAAGTACATGTACTGCAAATGTCCAAAAGAGGTTAAACTGACTGTATCCTTCAGTCGCAGCTGTTTCACTGATTGTGCAGTATCTTTTCAATTTTTTTATGTAGACCTTCCTTCCAAACGTATGCCCCCGGTAATAAGGAAGCACATTTTCCTTTAAACCAATTGGGCGTTTTCCTCAGAACATCTCTGTAGGTGCAGCCATACTTTGATTGGCCAGCATTACAGTAGAAAAAGCAGACGTTCACAGAGAAGTCCTGTGGTACAAGTCCAGTTGGTTGAAGGGAAAATTTGCTTCTTTAGTACCAAGAGGAATCACTTTGTATGGGGGGGGGGGGGGGGGCACTGAAAAATCAGTTAATGAATCAGTGAAACAGTGGCAATTGGAAGAGGTATCCAGTTGTGACGAGTGAGCGTGCTCACCACTACTCGATACTCGTATCAGGTACGATCGTTACTTGATTGAGTATCGCGGATATTCAGTTCCCCGCCCCGCATGTTTTGCGGCTGTTAGCCAATAAACATGTGGGAATTGCCTGTCATACACTGTAATGCAGTAGCCATGTTGGCTACTGCCATTATTGTGATTGTTGGCCGGCAGCATGGTGATGGCACGATACCACAGATGGCGCCAGCCAATTATAGTAGTGCCAGTAGCCAATATGGCTACGGCATTACCCTGTATGGTAGGCAATCCCTGCATGTTTATTGGCTGTCTAACAGCCGCAAAACATGCGAGGTGGGGACTCAAGCTTCCGCGATACTCGATCGAGTAACTGTTGAACCCGAGCAACCTGATTCTCCATTGAGTATTGAGCAGTGGCGAGCATGCTCGCTCATCACTAGTACTCAGTTTAATTAAAAAAAAAATAATAGAAAGGTCTTCTTTAAATGGAATATTACAGAATATTTAAGAAACAAAATTTTTTTTCTCAACAATGTGATTACTTTATTAAAGAGTAATATTTTTTTTAAATTGTTAGGCTCTAACTAATGTGAAGCAACTCGGGGGTTGGGGATATTGATCCTGAGACTCTCACCAACTCTGCTCTGCAATGCGCTGCTGGGCAGCCACAAAGAGCTTGTGCATGTACTGTTTGTGCACAGAGCAGGGTACAGACTAATACAGCACTGTGTCCATCATTTAGAAAAAAAACAAACAAAACCTGCAGCCTTAGCCAAGTGTGCATCCGAAAGATAGGAGGGATAGCTGTCGGACTAAAAACTGTTTGGCCGTCTGCTATTAACAACTCAGAAAAAAAACACTTTGTATAGTAACCTAATTTTTGTGTAAAGTGGAATTGCTCTAAAATGCTTCAACTTTTGTTGCATTTCACCAGTTTCAAGCAGCTCTTTCAAAATGGGTGTTGCTGGCAGGAGCCAGGGTGGGGTGGGGTGCAGCTATGCCCATCAAATTTATGGAGAACTGGAGTAAGATTTCTGGCATGGAGACACATTCCACTTTTAAGACGTGCCTGATTAATTAAAAACCTGTTAATGGATCTGGAGCACCCGCGAGGGCCGTAGGATACTTGGTACCGGGTCCGATACAGCTGTTCTTAAGGGGAAGGTCATGGCAGCAGTGACCCGGTCCGTGGCCCTGGGTGTCCATATAAAATGATGAAATAAAGGGGAAAATACAGTTTATAATGGATTTGAGAAATTGCTCATGTCGCCACCCGTGGTGTTCGGCAATTAGATGGTGGCCAACGCTGCAGTCAGATCCTCTGGGGCGATAAGGCGCAGCAAAGATGGTGCAGCTCTCAAACAGGTAGAGCTAGCCCCAGGGCAGTTGTAGGGTTAAGTGTTAAGATGGCGGCTTTGGTTATGCCAGGCAGATGACGCAGGAATAACTCAAAAGACAAAGCAAGGTGCTGCTTCCACTTTTACTTAAAGTTCTCCAGTCCACAAAGCCAGCCGGATGTTGTGTTTTCCGGATCAGTGGTCCAGCAAACTCTCAGGTAAATTGGGGTGCACCTTTCCAGGACTCCTTTCTTATGCTTTTCTTTGGCCGTCTCACTATGCTGGCTTCCACTTCTCCTGCCCAGCGTCTCACCCACAGTGTTCCAAGCCAGCAGCCACGAACCTGGTCGGGCGACATCCTCTGAGTCCCCTGGATTCTATCCAGCTGCCTTTTTGTCGGGTTATGGGTTGATGTGGCTGTGACTCCTACCGATCCCACAGTCTCCACTTTCTTAGCTGAACTTGAAAATTTCCACTAAGTTGGGACCGGTCCCCTGACTGCGACCTGGTCCCTCCACCTGACTACGGTCAGCGTGGATGCGGGTCCCACAGGTGGCTTCTGCACTTTCCGTGCCCCTAGGATCCCTTCTGTCCTCCTGGGAGCTTCTGTCTCTCATACTTCTCTCCTCAGCTTCGTTCTTTACTCCTCTCCCTTTGGTCTCCTAGGACCAACTGCTCTAGCACACACTGTCCTCTCGCCTTCTAAGCCCCTGTCCCTTTTTCCTACCTACCCCGCCCACTCCCACCATCCATTCCTATCCAGCCTGAGATGAGGCCATTCTCCCTAAGAGTACACCCAGGTGCTCCGACTGAAAAGATGTGTGTAGGGTGTGAGTGTTAGAGTCCTGGGTAGTGCCCCCCTTCTTACCTGAGAGTGGGATACCACACCTCTGGATGAGGTGTAGTACCTCTGTAGCGACTGGTCCCTCAGGGGCACCACAGATATGTCGTCTCTGAATCCATAATGGCCCTTTTATCAACATTGGCATTAACAACGCCGTTCGTCTAAAAAATGTGGTAGTAAAATCCCTTCTAATACATTTTCCTATAGTCATCCTATATAACTAGCTGCCTCTTATCTGTCCCTTATACACATAAATAGCTGTCTCCTAATTATCACATGTAACTAACTGTCTCTTAACTGCCCTATATGTCATATCTCTCTGTCTTGGTGTCCATGTCTTGTCCGCCTGTCTCTTATCTCTCTTTTACTTCGCTATCAATTTTGGTGGTTTCTTACACTTCTCTATAATTACCTGTCTCATATACTTGCTCTATGTAACTGTCTCTTCTATTCACCCTATATAACTTTCTGTTATACTTGTCCTGTAAATCTAGCTTTGGCCGGGGTTACACTTGCGAGTGTGATGCGAGAAACTCGCATGAGTCTCTCGCATCAATTCACGGCACAGCCGCCGCAACTCGGGAACGGAGTGTGCGGCTGCAAAGTAATACATGCAGCCGCACACTCCGGTCCCGAGTGCCGGGTATTGATGAGAGCTACACGTGCAAGTTTCTCGCATCACACTCGCAGGTTGTAGACGTGTTTGCCACCTATTTTCTTTTAACAGAAAGCGCACGGACCAGTAAAGTTTAATTGGTTCCTATACACATCTGTGTTAAAAATTGATCCGTTTGTCTGATCATAGATACTCAAAACATGTCCTTTTCTGATCCGTTTTGCAAATCGGACATTGCTATTTAAGACTTTAGGGATCAATAAAAACAGATGAAAGGGAGACCTCCTTTTTACTTTAGTGTTTTATCCTAGTTTCATCCGTTTTTAAAAGATCCAGTGCTAAGAGTCAATGGATAAAAAAGTTTAGACAGCCCCTTCAGTTTATAAAAATGGGTGAGAAAAAAATCTGATGCATCTGAGATGCCAAACAGATGAGACACGTATGAAAAAATGGAAACTGATGTGTGAATGCAGCCTTATACTCATCTATTCTCTTTCATATACTGTTGCTATAGAACCAGCTGCCTCTTACAAACTCTCTGGTGTCACATCTCCTTCTGTCTCATAGGCTACAGAAATCTGCCTCATGTGTCACATTCCCCCTCCTATCGTTCTCCGTGTCTTGCCTGTCTCTCTATTTGTGGGTCTCCCTTCCCCCACTAATAGAGCCCTTTCCTAGCCTGGGGGCTATTCTTAGGTTGACACGTTTGGCCATGTGTCCTGTGGATGTCTGAACATTGGCATCTGCGCTGATTCCCACTTTGCACACACAAGTCCTGGAAAGAAGGGGGGTGTAACACATTTACTATGGTGGAGCGAAAGACAAAATAAAATTTGAACAGGATTCCCTCACTTGGGTGCTGAAACCACCTACTCGGTGAAATGAAGTAGTTAGCAGGTCACTCCCAATTAAATTTGGCTTTTAATTCCATAGTGCAGTTATATAGCAGCAAAACTTGTAATAAAGGTAACAATTTTTTGATTTGTGCAACAGAATAAAATCGATAAGGGCAGGGTCATACTGGCCCACTGGAGAACCGGAGGATTCTCCGGTGGGTCCAGGCACTGACACCTGCTAGCATACTGATCAGCCGCTGCCTAAGGCCCTCAATGTTCTAGGGGCCCCCAGCCATTTGCTATGGGGCCCCTGAGTCAAGGGGGCCCGCCCTGTGCCAGTGGAGCAGCAGCGGGTGACAGGAAGCCACGCCTGTTCCCGTTGCTAAAGAGAAATTAATATTTACGCTTCCCCACGCCCACATGGGTGTGGAGAGGAGTGAATACCATTTCACTACTTCAACAGGTAGCGCTAAAGAGTTTAAGTCCTCTTTTGCTCAGAAGAGGCAATTTGCATATTATATTTCCCAGAGGAGCATTGCACGGCGAATAAGCCTCCTTACCTTGACAAGCCAGAGATGGTATGTCACTCTCCATAAGGAGAAACGATACCCCTTAGACTTTAATAGCGGGCATGTAAAGCCCCACCACCATCGCACCACTCTCTCACACTCAGACACAAAGCACTGCACCGCACCACATACACACGCAAACAGACAGACACACAGCCAGGGCCGGACTGGGACAAAAATTCAGCCCTGGCATTTGAAGTTACACAGGCCCACTTGACACATGGTGACTGTATAATATCTTTGTACACTTGTAGGCAGGCCGGTTTTAGGCAAAGTGGGCCCTACGCCTAGGCAAAGTTTAAAAAGGGGCCCCAAATGCTAATATATTGCACATCACACAAAAGCATTTCGGTTGTATTTACAAGCGCTGAGTTCAGGCCGCTAAATGAGTTTGATTAACAATACTGAAGTTGTTCAACACTTGTTTCCCGGCCTCTTTCCACCAGCTGAGGAATAATGATGGGACAGAACGATCACTAATAGATCACTAACAGATCACCATACAGTATCATGTTATCAGCAGCACATCTACAGTTTACACCGGCGGTGTTGCTGAGAACAATGATTTTTGTACCAGCAAAAACAATCTGAATATGCAGCATTTTACTTGTTTAGTAAAATACACCCCATGGTCCTCCATATAGTATAATGTGCACCACAGTCCTCCATATAGTATAATACACTCCCTATAGTCCTCCATATATTAAAATACACTGCTCAGTCCTCGATATAGCATAATACACTCCTCATAGTCCTCCATATAGCATAATACACTCCTCATAGTGCCCCATATAGTATAATGCACCGCCATAGACATCCATGTAGTACAATTCACTTCCCATAGTATAATACACCCCATAGTTCTTCATATAGTATAATGTATACCCCATAATCCTCGATACAGTATAATGCAGCCCACATA
This sequence comes from Ranitomeya imitator, assembly GCF_032444005.1. Classification (NCBI taxonomy): domain Eukaryota; kingdom Metazoa; phylum Chordata; class Amphibia; order Anura; family Dendrobatidae; genus Ranitomeya; species Ranitomeya imitator. The sequence continues at coordinate 837,456,351 of NC_091282.1, forward strand.
TAGTATAATGCAGCCACCACCCTACAGAATATAATGCAGCTACCCCAGAGTATAATGCAGCCACCCCAGAGTATAATACAGCCCACCTCCCCATAATATACAGTCATGGCCAAAAATATTGACACCCCTGCAATTCTGTCAGATAATACTCATTTTCTTCCTGAAAATGATTGCAAACACAAATTATTTGGTATTATTATCTTCATTTAATTTGTCTTAAATGAAGAAACACAAAAAGAATTGTCCTAAAGCCAAATTGGATATAATTCCACACGAAACATAAAAAAGGGGGTGGACAAAAGTATTGGCACTGTTCGAAAAATCATGTGATTCTTCTCTAATTTGTGTAACTAACAGCACCTGTAACTTACCTGTGGCACCTAACAGGTGTTGGCAATAACTAAATCACACTTGCAGCCAGTTGACATGGATTAAAGTTGACTCAACCTCTGTCCTGTGTCCTTGTGTGTACCACATTGAGCATGGAGAAAAGAAAGAAGACCAAAGAACTGTCTGAGGACTTGAGAAACCAAATTGTGAGGAAGCATGAGCAATCTCAAGGCTACAAGTTCATCTCCAAAGACCTGAATGTTCCTGTGTCTACCATGCGCAGTGTCATCATGAAGTTTAAAGCCCATGGCACTGTGGCTAACCTCCCTAGATGTGGACGAAAAAGAAAAACTGACAAGAGATTTCAACGCAAGATTGTGCGGATGTTGGATAAAGAACCTCGACTAACATCCAAACAAGTTCAAGCTGCCCTGCAGTCCGAGGGTACAACAGCGTCAACCTATACTATCCGTCGGCATCTGAATGAAAAGGGACTGTATGGTAGGAGACCCAGAAAGACCCCACTTCTTACCCCGAGACATAAAAAAGCCAGGCTGGAGTTTGCCAAAACTTACCTGAAAAAGCCTAAAACATTTTGGAAGAATGTTCTCTGGTCAGATGAGACAAAAGTAGAGCTTTTTGGGCAAAGGCATCAACATAGAGTTTACAGGAGAAAAAAAAGAGGCATTCAAAGAAAAGAACACGGTCCCTACAGTCAAACATGACGGAGGTTCCCTGATGTTTTGGGGTTGCTTTGCTGCCTCTGGCACTGGACTGCTTGACCGTGTGCATGGCATTATGAAGTCTGAAGACTACCAACAAATTTTGCAGCATAATGTAGGGCCCAGTGTGAGAAAGCTGGGTCTCCCTCCGAGGTCATGCGTCTTCCAGCAGGACAATGACCCAAAACACACTTCAAAAAGCACTAGAAAATGGTTTGAGAGAAAGCACTGGAGACTTCTAAGGTGGCCAGCAATGAGTCCAGACCTGAATCCCATAGAACACCTGTGGAGAGATCTAAAAACGGCAGTTTGGAGAAGGCACCCTTCAAATATCAGGGACCTGGAGCAGTTTGCCAAAGAAGAATGGTCTAAAATTCCAGCAGAGCATTGTAAAAAACTCGTTGATGGTTACCGGAAGCGGTTGGTTGCAGTTATTTTGGCTAAAGGTTGTGCAACCAAGTATTAGGCTGAGAGTGCCAATACTTTTGTCTGGCCCATTTTTGGAGTTTTGTGTGAAATGATCAATGTTTTGCTTTTTTGCTTCATTCTCTTTTGCGTTTTTTTCATTTAAGACAAATTAAATGAAGATAATAATACCAAATAATTTGTGTTTGCAATCATTTTCAGGAAGAAAATGAGTATTATCTGACAATTGCAGGGGTGTCAATACTTTTGGCCATGACTGTATAATGTAGCCCCCATAAAATATAATGCAGCCCCCCATAGTATAACACAGCCTCCCCATAGAATATAATATACCCCCACAATAGTATATAACAGCCACATAGTATATAACACGGCCTCCCCATAGAATATAATATACCCCCCATAGTATATAGCACAACCCGCATAGCAGATAACACAGCCCACGTAGCAGTATACAGCACAGCCCATGTAGCAGTATACAGCAAAGCCCACATAATAATAATCTTTATCTTTATATAGCGCTAACATATTCCGCAGCGCTTTACAGTTTGCACACATTATCATCGCTGTCCCCGACGGGGCTCACAATCTAAATTCCCTATCAGTATGTCTTTGGAATGTGGGAGGAAATTGGAGTACCCGGAGGAAACCCACGCAAACACAATACAAACTCTTTGAAGATGTTGTCCTTGGTGGGATTTGAACCCAGGACTCCAGCGCTGCAAGGCTGCTGTGCTAACCACTGCACCACCGTGCTGCCCACACAGTAGTATACAGCACTGCTCACATAGTAGTATACAGCACTGCTCACATAGTAGTATACAGCACTGCCCACATAGTAGTATACAGCACAGCCCACATAGTATACAGCAGAACCCACACAGTAGTATACAGCACTGCCCACATAGTAGTGTATAGCACAGCCCACATAGTAGTATACAGCAGAGCCCACATAGTATACAGCAGAACCCACACAGTAGTATACAGCAGAGCCCACATAGTAGTATACAGCAGAGCCCACATAGTAGTGTATAGAACAGCCCACATAGTAGTATACAGCACAGCCCACACAGTAGTATATAGCAGAGCCCAAATAGTAGTATATAGCACAGCCCACATAGTAGTATACAGCACAGCCCACACAGTAGTATACAGCAGAGCCCACACAGTAGTATACAGCAGAGCCCACACAGTAGTATACAGCAGAGTCCACACAGTAGTATATAGCACAGCCCACATAGTAGTATACAGCAAAGCCCACATAGTAGTGTATAGCACAGCCCACATAGTAGCACACAGCAGAGCCCACATAGTAGTGTATAGCACAGCCCACATAGCAGTATACAGCACAGCCCACACAGTAGTATACAGCAGAGCCCACACAGTAGTATACAGCACTGCGCACATAGTAGTATACAGCAGAGCCCACACAGTATATTATTATTATTATTTATTTATATAGCACCATTGATTCCATGGTGCTGTACATGAGAAGGGGTTACATACAAGTTACAGATATCACATACAGTAAACAAACTAACAATGACGGACTGATACAGAGGGGCGAGGACCCTGCCCTTGCTGGCTTACATTCTACAGGATTATGGGGAAGGAGACAGTAGGTTGAGGGTTGCAGGAGCTCCGGTGTTGGTGAGGCGGTAGCTTCGATAGTGATGAGGCGGCAGCGGTGTCTGTGCAGGCTGTAGGCTTTCCTGAAGAGATGAGTTTTCAGGTTCTCTCTGAAGGATCCGACTGTGGTTGATAGTCGAATGCAGTGGCGTAGGAAGGGGGTGCGGGGGGGGCGGTCCGCCCCGGGCGGCACAATGCGGGGGGCGGCCGGCGCTGCAGGAGAAGAAAAAAAAAAAAAAAAGACGCCCCTTTAAATCTTCGGGCGGCGCCGTCCGCCGCCACGACCAGGTCCAGCTCCCCCCACCACCGGACCCCGCCCCCCGCTCTATACTCACCTCTCCTGGTTCCTGCGGCGCCGGCAGCTGCAGCGTCCTCTGACTCTGCGACGTCTCAGAGCAGAGGGTGCGATGACGTCACTACTGTGCGCGCCGCTCTGCCTCTCTGTCCTGAGCGTCGCAGAGCCGGAGAGACGCTGACTGCACCGGACCTGCGCTAGGAACGGGAGAGGTGAGGATTTTACTTTTTTTTTTTTTCTTTATGTCTGACTGTCTGGGGCTGGGGCAATGCTGGACACACTGGGGCAATACTGGAGACCATGGGGCAGATTGCTGGACACACTGGGGCAATACATGAGACCATGGGGCAGATTGCTGGACACACTGGGGCAATACATGAGACCATGGGGCAGATTGCTGGACACACTGGGGCAATACAGGAGACTATGGGGCAGATTGCTGGACACACTGGGGCAATACTGGAGACCATGGGGCAGATTGCTGGACACACTGGGGCAATACAGGAGACCATGTGGCAGAATGCTGGACACACTGGGGCAATACAGGAGACCATGGGGCAGATTGCTGGACACACTGGGGCAATACAGGAGACCATGGGGCAGATTGCTGGACACACTGGGGCAATATTGGAGACCATGGGGCAGAATGCTGGACACACTGGGGCAATACAGGAGACCATGGGGCAGATTGCTGGACACACTGGGGCAATACAGGAGACCATGGGGCAGATTGCTGGACACACTGGGGCAATACAGGAGACCATGTGGCAGAATGCTGGACACACTGGGGCAATACAGGAGACCATGGGGCAGATTGCTGGACACACTGGGGCAATACAGGAGACCATGTGGCAGAATGCTGGACACACTGGGGCAATACAGGAGACCATGGGGCAGATTGCTGGACACACTGGGGCAATACAGGAGACCATGGGGCAGATTGCTGGACACACTGGGGCAATACAGGAGACCATGGGGCAGAATGCTGGACACACTGGGGCAATACAGGAGACCATGGGGCAGATTGCTGGACACACTGGGGCAATACTGGAGACCATGGGGCAGAATGCTGGACACACTGGGGAAATACTGGAGACCATGGGGCAGAATGCTGGACACACTGGGGCAATACAGGAGACTATGGGGCAGATTGCTGGACACACTGAATACTGGAGACCATGGGGCAGATTTCAGGACACATTGAGGCAATGCTGGAGACCCTGGGCAGACTTCTGGACATACTGGGGCAATACTGGAGACCATGGGGCAGATTGCTGGACACACCGGGGCAATACTGGAGACCATGGGGCAGAATGCTGGACACACTGGGGCAATACTGGAGACCCTGGGGCAGATTTCTGGACACATTGAGGCAATGCTGGAGACCCTGGGGCAGACTTCTGGACACACTGGGGCAATGCTGGACACTGGGGCAGATTGCTGGACACACTGGGGGTAATATGCTGGACACACTGTGGCAATGCTGGACACTGGGGGTAATATGCTGGACACACTGGGGCAGACTGCTGGACACACTGGGGAAAGGCTGGACACTGGGGCAGATTGCTGGACACACTGGGGGCAGTGCTGGACATACTGGGGCAGATTGCTGGACACACTGGGGGTAATATGCTGGACACACTGGGGCAGATTGCTGGACAACATGGGGGTAATATGCTGGACACACTGGGGCAGATTGCTGGACAACATGGGGGTAATATGCTGGACACACTGGGGGCAGGACTTGAGGCATGGGCAGAATGTAGATACGGGGCATGATTGGAGACACGGGGCAGGATTGGATCATGGGGCAGGACGGATACGATGGAGGCTGGTGGGGCAGGATGTGGAGATCATATGGGGTAGAATGGATACTCATGAGGGCAGGATGCGAGAACATATGGCTGGAGCCAGGAATGAGAAACGGGGCCAGGGTGGGGAATATTATTACCATAGGGGCTAATTAAGGGATATTATTACTGCAGTGATGTATTTATTTTATTTTTTGAGTATACTGTTTTAAATGGGGGGGCGGTCCTGTTACTGTGCAGAGTGACACTATATCACCTTTTTTTCTTCATGTGATGTAATGTAGAAGTTGTGAAAAATTAAGTAATGTGTTCTGCAAGCGGAGCTCGAGATAACTGTGTTATTTCCTGCAGAAACGAGTCCTGGCTGGAAGGAATGATGGCGGTCTGTGCTGGATGAAAGATGAAGGACTTCACCTAGAGACGTCACTGGTGAGTCAGTGTTACCTATACACTGACACTATACACTGTATACTATATAGAGGTCCTGTGTATAATGTCACCAGTGATCTCTGTATTACCTCTACACAGACACTGCATACTAAGTACAGATCTCCTGTGAATACTGGCACTTATGGTGATAGTATTGTGGTTTTTTTTTTATTACTGATCAGTATTGTAGTATTCAGTCACTATGTGGTGGTAATATGTGGTCTGGAAATGGTGTTGTGGTATTTGTCCCTTGTATGTAGTATTATTCGGTCACTATGTGGCCTGGTCATGGTGTGGTGGTATTAAGTCACAGGTGTGGCATGTGGGGGTGACACCATTAGGCCCAGTTTAAGTTCTACAAAACAGGAAAACCGTTTTTGGTAACCTTTGTGTGTATTGAGCCGGGGGGGAGGGGGGGGCGCCAAACTCGGGAACAGCCCCGGGCGGCAAAAGCTCTAGCTACGCCTCTGGTCGAATGTGTTGGGGCAGAGAGTTCCAGAGGATGGGGGATGTTCGGGAGAAGTCTTGGAGGCGATTGGATGAGGAGCGAATAAGTGTGGAGGAGAGAAGGAGGTCTTGGGAGGACCGGAGATCACGTGAGGGAAGATATCGGGAGATTAGTTCAGAGATATATGGAGGAGACAGGTTGTGGATGGCTTTGTAGGTTAGTATTAGTAATTTGAACTGGATACGCTGAGGGAATGGGAGCCAGTGAAGAGATTTGCAGAGGGGGGAAGCGGAGGAGTAGCGAGGAGAGAGATGGATTAGTCGGGCAGCAGAGTTAAGGATGGACTGGAGAGGTGCAAGGGTGTTAGCAGGGAGGCCACAGAAAAGGATGTTGCAGTAGTCAAGGCGGGAGATGATGAGGGCGTGCACAAGCATTTTAGTAGATTGGGGGTTGAGGAAAGGATGGATCCTGGAGATATTTTTGAGCTGGAGGCAACAGGTGGTGGAAAGAGCTTGGATGTGTGGTTTGAAGGACAGGGCAGAGTCGAAGGTTACTCCGAGGCAGCAGACTTCGGGTACGGGGGAAAGCATGATGTCATTGACTGCGATAGATAGGTCAGGTAAGGAAGATTTGTGGGATGGAGGAAAGATGATGAGTTCAGATTTGTCCACATTGAGTTTGAGGAAGCGAGAGGAGAAGAAGGAGGATATGGCTGATAGGCACTCCGGGATTCTGGACAGCAGAGCGGTGACGTCTGGGCCAGAGAGGTAGATCTGAGTGTCATCAGCATAGAGGTGGTACTGGAATCCATGGGACTTTATGAGTTGTCCCAAGCCAAGTGTATAGATTGAGAAGAGTAGGGGTCCTAGAACATAGAGTATATAGCACAGCCCACATAGTAGTATATAGCACAGCCCACATAGTAGTGTATAGCACAGCCCACATAGTAGTATACAGCAGAGCCCACAAAGTAGTATATAGCACAGACCACATAGTAGTATACAGCGGAGCCCACATAGTAGTATACAGCACAGCCCACACAGTAGTTTACAGCACAGCCCACATAGTAGTGTATTGCACAGCCCACATAGCAGTATACAGCACAGCCCACACAGTAGTATACAGCAGAGCCCACAAAGTAGTATACAGCACTGCCCACATAGTAGTATACAGCAGTGCCCACACAGTAGTATATAGCACAGCCCACATAGTAGTATACAGCAGAGCACACATAGTAGTGTATAGCACAGCCCACATAGTAGTATACAGCAGAGCCCACATAGTAGTATACAGCAGAGCCCACACAGTAGTATATAGCACAGCCCACATAGTAGTATACAGCAGAGCCCACATAGTATTATATAGCACAGACCACATAGTAGTATACAGCAGAGCCCACATAGTAGTATACAGCACAGCCCACACAGTAGTATACAGCACAGCCCACATAGTAGTGTATAGCACAGCCCACATAGTAGTATACAGCACAGCCCTCATCTCTCCTCCCCCTTAGAATGGCCCCACAGTCCAGTAAAAAAAAAAACTCTCCTCACCTCCCCTCGTGCCTGCGGTGCTCCCTTCTGCTGTCTCGGCGGCTGCCACTGCACTGCCTGGAACACAGTGAGTGCGCGCGCACCTACAGTGTCAGAGGCAGAGCGGGGAATGATGGGAGAGGGAGCGTCAGGTCACGCTCTCTCCTCCATCATTGCATTCAATTGTACCGGCATCTATAGTTAAATGCGGTAGCGGAGGCGCTGGTGAGGGGTGAGTCGGCGCGTGGCGGCCCACTACTGGCACCGGCCCTTCACAAAATGTCGGCAGAACCCCCGCAGCACCATACAGCCGCAACACCAAACACCCGCAGCGGCGCACCGCACATGCGATCAGCCCTTCATCCCAGCCTGTGGCCTGCAGAGACCCTGAACCCTTTTTTGGGGAAAAAAAGTGCGTCTTATAATCCATAAAATATGGTATGTCTAATGCCTGTGTCTTATATTAGGGCCTGTTCACACTGTCTTTACTGCTCCCCTGTGCGTTCTGCCAGACACGGACGGTGGACAGAAGGCACTTTTTTTTTTATAAATCTGTTGCTGTCGTCTTTCAGTGTTTCTTTCCCTATTCAAATGAATGGGACACAAAAATACAAGTGAAAAGGCTGCCTGCAAAAATGCTGAATATTTCCTGCCAACACTGTAGATCAATACACAGCAAAAATGGTGTGTGTGAACAGTCTCTACAGGGGTTTTCTGAGAACGTAAAAATAATTAGAATGAAATGATAAATCCCCTGCGGCTCCAGCACTGATGCTCGAGGGGTCTCTGCCAGTCTCAGCACTGGGCTGCAGTGGTCTTGTGGCTCCGGAGGTCTCTGCCAGTCTGAGCAGTGGGCTGCAGGGGTATTGTGGCTCCAGGGGTCTCTGCCAGTCTTAGCACTGGGCTGCAGTGGTCTTGTGGCTGCACCTTATATTATAGCTGCAAAGAGAATAATAACCATCAGGGAACCCGAACCATCGGCCACGGAGCCAGAGGGGATTTAGCAGAGTAGGACTTTTTTTTATCACTTTTTATTCTGCTGTTTGTGAGGTAGGATGTAGAAAAAGACGGCAATTCTGCTGTTTTCTATTATGTGACTATATGGCCCCTTTACACAACCTATCATGTTTTTCACGGATGACATGCGTGCCCTATTTAACCTACGGTGCTGCCCTCATGTCCATGTTTTCCCAGCAGCACAGATGACAAGGGCCAATACAAGCCTATGAGTCCGTGTAAACATGCCGTCCGTGTGCCTTCCATGTTTAACATTAAGGCCGGGGTCACACTAGCGAGTTTTACGGACGTATGAGCGCAGAAAATACGTCCAGAAAATATGCATTGCACACGGCCCAATGATTCTCTATGGGGCAGCTCCTATCTGCCGTATATTACGCATCCGTAATATACGGTATGTTTTGAGCGTAGAAAATCGCAGCATGCTCTGTTTGTCAGCGTATTGCACAAAAAATATGCCAATGAAAGTCTATGGGGGTGAGAAAAATACGGATTGCACACGGACCAACAGTGTGACTTGCGAGAAATACGCAGCGGTGTTCTATTGAAAAGCCGGCAATTCAGCGCGGTGTACAGTAAAATCACACTGACAGGTTAGAATAGAATAGGTAGAATAAATGTGTACACATAGAATAGGTGTCTATATATGTATATATATATATATATATATATATATATGTCAGTGAGACATATATATATAAATATACATATATGTATATATATATATATTTAATTCAGCGCTAGATAGCAGAAAAGCCGGTAATTCAATTGCTGGCTTTTCCTATCTCCTTCACAAAATTCTGGGTTTGCTGGGGGCAGATGTTCTTACCCGGGGGGGGGGGTGGGGAAGGTTGGGCAATAACCATGGACCCTCTCCAGGCTATTAATATCTGCCCTCATTCACTGGCTTTCCCACTCTGGCAGAGAAAATTGCGCCACGCCAATTTTTTCCGGGATTTAACCCTTTAATTTAATAGCTAGAGACCCCACATTTGACACAAAGACACTTCTTACATTACTAAAGAGGAATATGTAATAAAAGAAGGGATATGAGATGGTTTACTGTGTGTAAACCATGTCTCATATCCTGTCGGGTTTGTGGAGGAGATAGGAAAAGCCGGCAATTGAATTACCGGCTTTTCTGCTATCTAGCGCTGAATTATATATATATATATATACTGTATATATATATATGTATATATATATATATATAGTGAGGCTGTGGCCTCTGATACAGCTAGGGGGCACTGTTTGTTCTTCCCAGAATGTGCATGCAGACGGATGAAGTCCATAGGTGTGCATGAGAGTCACGGATCTCCGGTCCGGGTTTTCCAGGTGGCTGAAGGCCACAGGTTTGTGTGTGTTTAAAAGCCCTGCAGTAAGGGGTATGGGTGTGTCAGGTGTCTGGCCAGGTGTATGTCAGTGTCAGTCTGGTGTGTGCTGGTCTGCCGAGTGCATGGAGGCAGAGGCCAGCAGAGCCAGCACCCAGGGCATCTGAATAGCCTGGCACCCGCAACGTACACAGAGATGCAAGCCGTCCATGGTACTGGTCTCGGATGTGGACAGTCCTGTGCCCGGAGGTGGATGTCCTGTACCCGAAAGAGGACTAGCATGTGCAACGATTGCAAACAGGTGGATATGGTGCCCGGCTGCTATCCGGAGGATATCCTGAACTGTGTACGACTGTGTGAGTGTCTGTAAAGAGACTGTGATACAGCGATGCAGGACACCCACGAGAACTAGTCAGAGGAGGGCTGGCGTGTGTAGTGTCTGCAACATACAGGTCCTTCTCAAAAAATTAGCATATAGTGTTAAATTTCATTATTTACCATAATGTAATGATTACAATTAAACTTTCATATATTATAGATTCATTATCCACCAACTGAAATTTGTCAGGTCTTATATTGTTTTAATACTGATGATTTTGGCATACAACTCCTGATAACTCAAAAAACCTGTCTCAATAAATTAGCATATCAAGAAAAGGTTCTCTAAACGACCTATTACCCTAATCTTCTGAATCAACTAATTAACTCTAAACACATGCAAAAGATACCTGAGGCTTTTATAAACTCCCTGCCTGGTTCATTACTCAAAACCCCCATCATGGGTAAGACTAGCGACCTGACAGATGTCAAGAAGGCCATCATTGACACCCTCAAGCAAGAGGGTAAGACCCAGAAAGAAATTTCTCAACAAATAGGCTGTTCCCAGAGTGCTGTATCAAGGCACCTCAATGGTAAGTCTGTTGGAAGGAAACAATGTGGCAGAAAACGCTGTACAACGAGAAGAGGAGACCGGACCCTGAGGAAGATTGTGGAGAAGGACCGATTCCAGACCTTGGGGAACCTGAGGAAGCAGTGGACTGAGTCTGGTGTGGAAACATCCAGAGCCACCGTGCACAGGCGTGTGCAGGAAATGGGCTACAGGTGCCGCATTCCCCAGGTAAAGCCACTTTTGAACCATAAACAGCGGCAGAGGCGCCTGACCTGGGCTACAGAGAAGCAGCACTGGACTGTTGCTAAGTGGTCCCAAGTACTTTTTTCTGATGAAAGCAAATTTTGCATGTCATTCGGAAATCAAGGTGCCAGAGTCTGGAGGAAGACTGGGGAGAAGGAAATGCCAAAATGCATGAAGTCCAGTGTCAAGTACCCACAGTCAGTGATGGTGTGGGGTGCCATGTCAGCTGCTGGTGTTGGTCCACTGTGTTTCATCAAGGGCAGGGTCAATGCCGCTAGCTATCAGGAGATTTTGGAGCACTTCATGCTTCCATCGGCTGAAATGCTTTATGGAGATGAAGATTTCATTTTTCAGCACGACCTGGCACCTGCTCACAGTGCCAAAACCACTGGTAAATGGTTTACTGACCATGGTATTACTGTGCTCAATTGGCCTGCCAACTCTCCTGACCTGAGCCCCATAGAGAATCTGTGGGATATTGTGAAGAGAAAGTTGAGAGACGCAAGACCCAACACTCTGGATGAGCTTAAGGCTGCTATTGAAGCATCCTGGGCCTCCATAACATCTCAGCAGTGTCACAGGCTGATTGCCTCCATGCCACGCCGCATTGAAGCAGTCATTTCTGCCAAAGGATTCCCGACCAAGTATTGAGTGCATAACTGAACATTATTATTTGATGGTTTTTTTGTTTGTTATTAAAAAACACTTTTATTTGATTGGATGGGTGAAATATGCTAATTTATTGAGACAGGTTTTTTGGGTTATCAGGAGTTGTATGCCAAAATCATCAGTATTAAAACAATAAAAGACCTGACAAATTTCAGTTGGTGGATAATGAATCTATAATATATGAAAGTTTAATTGTAATCATTACATTATGGTAAATAATGAAATTTAACACTATATGCTAATTTTTTGAGAAGGACCTGTATGAGGCTGTGTGTATGGAGACGTATAGAAACTGTGAGATGGCGTGCGGTCGCCCAGGTAAACTGGACAAGGGAAGTCTGGCCTGTTTAGGGACCGCAAATCTAAAGCCATGTGATATGTATTGCTTTGAACTGGTGTAAACTGGTCACTGATAATATCCACTGAAGTTATATGAATTTATGTGAATTGGACTTTAATGCTGTGAAGAAACACATTAAAAGAGACTTTTGTGTTTGAATTTGTGGGTCACTGCTTCTTCACTGCGTACGATGCTACTGCAGAATTACAATATATATATAGAGAGAGAGAGAGACTGTATATATGTTTTTAAGAATATTTGAGCCGATGGATCTTTGATATGTCCATTTTGCAAACCTGCGAGAAAAAAAATCGCCATACGGATGACACACGGATAAATTTGTGCGTAAAAATCGCATCCTCGTATTGAATACGGAACAGTGTTTTGGAACAATTACTGCGTATTACGGCCGTAAAAAAAAAAAGGACCGTATTTTCATACGCTGAGTGTGACCCCTGCCTTAAAGTATGTGAGTCTTTGTAATTTAATTTCCAGTATCCATACCTGAAAAAACACGGATGGCACACTGATTGAAAACACTGGTGACACTGATATTGGTGTAACATGTACGTGTTTTATATGTACATGGGGGCCCCACTTTGAATTTTGCCTAGGGCCCCAATTTGTCTAAAACCGGCCCTGAATCCATGTGACCACCTGATCAAGCTGCTTGTGAGACTACCAAGGGCATGCAAAGTTTAAACAAAAAGGGCTTACTTTGAGGAATCTAACACATATTCTCGTTTAGGAAAATGAAATTACATTATAGAGACAATATGACCTGGGAGGGGTATACACTTTGTAATGTACTAATAACTTTAAAAGGGCAAATGCCCTACTAAATACTCCTATACTAGATACAGTATATTCTGGTTTGTTTCACCCATACTACTGTACTCCTTGCTTCCGTAGTAGTAGTACCTTTGTGGTTTTGCTGCCTTAAAGGGAACCTGTCACCCCCCTCTGGCGTTTTTAACTAAAAGAGCCACCTTGTGCAGCACTAATGCTGCATTCTATGAAGATGGCTCTTCTTTTTGTGCTCTCTTCCAACGCAGCAATATTAATTTTTATAATTTTCACGCCACACCTTTAGTCTGTCCGGGGGGGGCATGTCTTTTCCCCCGGACACAACTGCCTCCAAGCTATCAGTCAGCCCCTCTGTGCGCCGCCTCCGCTGTCTTCAGTAACGTACCCGGCGCTTACGCTGTGCTTTTCTTTTTCGGGCATGCGCCATTTGCGCTGCCCTTCGACTCACATCACCTGATGGAATTCATCTTGAAAAATGCTTTACCTACATGATTTAATGCAGATTATTTTTGGGCTTAGTCTGGTATTTTTTGATTTTTAATCAAAAAAAACAGATGGTGAACATGAGAAAGGGGTATAGATGTTGCGTAGGGTAATATTTTTTGGAACGCCAGACTGGTACAGAGGGGAGTGTACCCTGTCCTTGTGGGGTTTCATTTTATGGTGTATCCTTTTTTTTTTCTTAAGCCATTTTTCATTTATGAACTTCATGTAAGAGGGCATTTTAGTATCCTCGTTAAAATATGATCAATCAATGACAACTGTTTTAAGCAATGTGCAGAATGACCTTATACAATATTTGTCATTGCAGTGGATGATGTTATGAGACGATGGCGCAGCATCAGGGACCAATATCGGAGGGAAGGCAGCAGCGGGCCAGGAGTGGGTCAGCAGCTCCTTCAAATAAGAGAGAGTACATCTACTATGATCGTCTTTCCTTTTTGGATCCTGGTATGGATCTAAGACCGTAAGTAAAAACCTCGCAACACAATACACATATGTTAGCAATTGTGTAAACTCTTAATTAGGGGTATTAATTTTCATAATTTCTTAACAGAACACAGTCCAACCTCACTGAGAGGGAGACCGGGTCAGACTTGGAGGTTGTCATTGATCCGGTTGGTGTAGAAGAAGAGGTGGCAGGCCCATCTTTGGCCTCGTCTAGCTCCATCCTTCCTGGACCATCTACTTCCGCATCCCAAGATCTAGCAACAAGTGGCCAAGATGCAGCACCACCACCGGCAGCAGCACCAGATCCTGTCAGCCAGGAAGATCATGGGCACAGCAGCAGCCCTACAGTCCCACTGATGTCCTCCCCACAGGCTGCTGGGCCTTTACGCAGAGGCCGCAGAAGGAGAGAGCTGCAAGAGAGTAGGAGGAATGTGGTGGCTGGGGTTCTTAATAATTTGGCCAGGGCAGACACGGATGATGGTGAGGAGGCCTTTGCTCGCAGCCTGGCCCGGTACCTCCATCCCATTCCCCGTGAGGTGAGGCTACGTGTGAGAGGGTGTATTCAAATCAATTTCTGATTGATTTATGCACCTTTCCAAATAACCCCTATGAGGTTTTAGAATTTATTGAGAGAAGGCAGCTGTCAACACATAACCTCATGCGCCTTCCACGAACTCAACAGGTGCATGGCCAATCAGGATTTGAAGCAACTCCTCCACGTGTGCCTACACCTCAACCCCTTCCCACCCAAAACCCACCAAGGCCACAACTGCACTATATGGCAGCCTACCACCAACCTTCCCAATATGGCCACTTGTCCAGACCCAGTGCTGGAGGCTGGTCCCAACCTGGGTTTGGACAACATGGCCATATTGGGGGTGGCTATGAGTCCAGGCCATATTTCCAGCAGCATTAGGGCCAGAGTCAAATCCCTTATGGGCAATACCCAACTAACCAATCTGATCAAGGCCTGTATTTGGATCCGCCCCACACAGCATCCACACAGGGTGAAGGACAATTGGCCCAACAAAGGCCACCTGAGCAGGACCCTGAACTTCCGTCATCACCTCCACCAACGTACAGAAATCTGTAAAAACTCTTTTATTGTGTTTGGCTTTTTGCCACATAACTGTTACATCTTCGCTTCCACCACGGTTCCCTGCTCCCTCTTGCACTCACCTGTCTTCAGCATCTCGCCGCGCCTCCTTTGCTGCGGGTTCCTGTCCGGTGTCCTCTCATCTGCGTGCGCGCCCGGACTCTGCTTCTCGCTGGCTGCGCGCGCACGCTCGGTTCAGAGCTGTGCGCATACGTCTCTGAGAGTCTCCCTGCCGCTCTATCTTTTCCTCTCTTTTCCCTGGAGGACTCCAACCCGGAAGTGCTCACAGCACTGGCCTTATTAGTCCGCCTCTTCCTCCAACCCTTGCCTTGTGATCATTTGTACTTGCAACTGACCTTGGCCGCACTATTGTCCTGCATCTCATTTGCCTGACCTTGTGCTACTTTGTCTATCTCCACGTAGTCCTGCTTGCTAGTCCGCTTCTTCAGCACCGTCCCTGCTTCTCTCTCCAGCCTGTCCTCAGTTATCTTCCGGATTTGTGCTTCTTTGTTGTACCACTACTTCTCCTTGTCTTCCAGCTGCCGTGGCAATAGTCTCTCGCGGGTCTGCCCCTAACGCTCCCTGTATAGGGGGCGGTTCCATCTGGTCAGCTCGCCCGTGGGAGGATTGTTGTCACGGTCCAGTGGGTCCACACCTTTGTTCCTTTTCGTCTCCGTCATTTTCACACTAGTCACAGTAGTAGTAGTTACTGGACTGCACTCGGACGACATCTGAGTGCAACCCAATTCTTACAGTATCACAAGGCCATGGACCCCGCTGGTGTTTCCGCTACCCAAAAGGAGCTACTTTTCTTACGAGAAAATCAGACCAGGATTATGTCCTTTCTTAAGAATATGGAGTCCCATCTCTCGTCCTTACAGACCACCGATCCTGGTAATGCTGCCCAGTTGTCTGCTCTCCAGCAGGAGCTTGCCCAAGCCCCTCCTTCGCCCCGTTTGGCCAGACCTCCATGCTATAGTGGGGATCCTAAGTTGTGCCGTGGGTTTCTCAACCAGTGCCAACTACATTTTGAACTGTCACCACTACTATACCCTACTGACCGTGCTAAGGTGGCTTTTGTGGTCTCCCATTTGGAAGGTGAGGCGTTGGCTTGGGTTAATCCCCTCTGGGAACGTGACGACCCTCTAGTTTCTCAACTCACTCCATTCCTGGATACCTTTCGTAAGGTATTCGATGAACCCGGGCGTCTAGTTTCTACGACTGATTCCCTCTTCAACCTTCACCAGGGTACTAGTACTGTAGGTCAATATGCCATTCGGTTCCGCACGCTCTCCTCAGATTTGGGTTAGAACAATGAAGCTTTGGTGGGGGCTTTTTGGCGAGGACTGTCTCCTCGTACAAAAGATGAGTTGGCGGGATGAGATACTCCCACCTTATTAGAAGACCTGATTTCCTTGGCTACTCGCATAGATTTACGCTTCCAAGAGCGTTCCCGCGAGGTCACCAGAGAGAGAAGATCTCCTCGATTGTCCTCTGCTGTTCGAGGTTCTTCTGTACCTTCTTCTTCCTCTCCTGAGTCTATGCAGGTAGATCGTCTCAAGCCCACAGAACTTCACCGCAAGGAGAGACTCGCACAGGGCCTTTGCTTCTATTGCGGCAGCGCCTCTCATCTCCTGCGTTCTTGTCCTCAGAGGCCGGGAAACGCCTCCGCCTAGGACAGGTAAGAGAGGTCTTCCTAGGTAACCATGAATCCTCTCCCCCTTTGACTCTTTCTGTTTTATTGCGTTTGGGTTCCAGTCGTTTTTCTCTGGAGGCGTACGATGATTCGGGAGCGGCAGGGAATTTTGTACAACTTGAGGCTGTAGAGAAACTTTGGATACCTGTCAGACCCTTGGAGACTCCTTGGCAAGTAGCTTCAGTGGACGGTCAGCCTTTGCGGGAGACCATCAACCTCGTTACCGAAGAACTGGATCTTCAAATTGGAGCTTTACACTAAGAGAGATTGGCTTTCTACGTTTTGCCTTCGTTGTCTCACACTTTCCTTTTGGGACTTCCTTGGTTAAGAAGTCACGAACCCACCTTGGACTGGCGCACCGGTGACGTTCTACGTTGGGGACATTCTTGCCAGAATAAGTGTCTACTTCCCATTCTGCCCACTAGGTCCTCGCGGTCTGCTCCTGAATCTGCAAATCTACCTTCGGCTTATTGCTCTATTTCGGATGTCTTCGACAAGAAAGAGGCAGAGACTTTACCACTGCATCGACCATATGATTGTTCAATCGATCTCGTTCCAGGTTCTTCTCCTCCAAGAGGTCGCATCTATCCTCTATCTCCGTCCGAGACTCAAGCCATGTCTGAGTGCGTACAAGAGAACCTGGCCAGGGGCTTTATTCAGAAATCCTCTTCACCAGCAGGAGCAGGTTTCTTATTTGTCAAGAAGAAGGATGGTTCCCTTCGTCCCTGCATTGATTACCGGGGTCTCAATAACATAACAATCAAGAACAAGTACCCACTTCCCCTCATACCTGAACTCTTTGATCGTCTGCGTGGTGCTCGAATATTCTCTAAACTGAATCTCCGAGGAGCATACAACTTAATCCGTATCCGCTCTGGAGACGAATGGAAAACTGCCTTCAACACCAGAGACGGTCACTACGAGTACTTGGTTATGCCATTTGGTTTGTGCAATGCGCCTGCTGTCTTCCAGGAGTTTGTGAATGACATCTTTCGGGATCTTCTGTATACCTGCGTTGTGGTTTACCTTGACGATATTCTTGTGTACTCTCCCGATCTGTCTTCACATAGAAACCATGTTCGTCTTGTACTACAGCGTCTTCGGGAGAATCGTCTGTACGCCAAACTTGAAAAGTGTGCTTTTGAGCAGTCGTCTCTTCTGTTCCTGGGTTTCATCGTCTCCAATTCCGGTTTGCGCATGGATCCGGGAAAGGTTTCTGCCATGCTCAATTGGCGGCGTTCGCTCGGAGTCAAGGCAATTCAGCGATTTCTGGGATCCGCGAATTATTACCGGCAGTTTATTCCTCACTTTTCCACTTTGTCCACTTCCATCTCTGCTCTAATAAGAAAAGGGGCTAATCCACTCCACTGGTCAACTGACGCCGAGAAGGCTTTCTTATCTCTCAAGCAAGCTTTTGCCTCAGCTCCTATTCTTCAACGTCCAGAAGCTAATAAACCTTTTATTCTCGAAGTCGATGCCTCCGCCACAGGGGCCGGAGCAGTTATTTCTCAGAAGTCTTCTTCCGGTCGCCTTGCTCCTTGTGGTTTTTTTGCCAAGACCTTCTCCTCAGCTGAGAGGAATTACTCCATCGGAGACAGAGAACTTTCGGTCATCAAATTGGCACTGGAGGAGTGGAGGTATCTTTTGGAAGGAGCCGTGCATCCCTTTGTGATCTATATGGATCATAAGAACTTGGCGTACATTCGTTCTGCGCACAGAATAAATCCTAGACAGGCCAGGTAGGCTCTGTTTTTTGCCCATTTTGACTTTGAACTTCGTTTTCAGCCCGGTAAAAAAATCTCAAGGCTGACGCATTGTCTAGGTCCTTCTTGTCAGAAGATATCGAGGAGGAGGCCACGCATATCATCAATCCCTCTAAGGTCATCACTGTCGCTCCAGTTGGTCTTACCTCGCTGCCTCCGGGTAAGACTTTTGTGTCTATGAAGAACAGGCGACGAGTCTTACTATGGGGCCATACCTCCAAGTTGGCAGGTCACGCCGGTCTCAACAAGACTCTCATCCTGGTGTCCCGCTATTACTGGTGGCCGTCTCTTCCTCAGGATGTCCAAGACTTCGTAGCCTCGTGTCCCTCTTGTGCCAAGAATAAAGTTCCTAGGCAATTACCTACTGGTCGTCTTCGTCCTCTTCCGATTCCTTCCAATCCGTGGGAACATATCGCAATAGATTTTGTTACTGACTTACCCAGTTCTTCTGCTTGCACCGTTATCCTTGTGGTTGTGGATCGTTTCTCTAAGATGGCTCACTTCATCGCTCTTCCAGGCCTACCTTCGGCTCCTGAGTTGGCAAAGATTTTTGTTCACCATATTTTTCATATTCATGGATTACCACAACATATTGTTTCTGACAGGGGAGTCCAATTCACCGCCCGCTTCTGGAGAGCTCTCTGTAAGTCTATGAACATATCACTTGATTTTTCTTCGGCCTACCATCCGCAGACTAATGGTCAAGTGGAGCGCACGAATCAGATTTTGGTCATTTCTCCAATGCTTATCAGAACAACTGGTCAGATCTACTACCGTGGGCAGAATTTGCTTATAACAATCATACCAGCGAAGCTTCTTCCAAGTCACCATTTTTTATCGTCTATGGTCAGCATCCAGGTCTTCCTCTACTGGTTCCTCCTGTCTCTACTGTACCGGCGGCTGATCTTCTGTCTAGAGAGTTCTCCAGGGTCTGGCAGGAGACCAAGTCCGCTCTTGAATTAGCACAGGATAGAATGAAGAGACATGCAGATAAGAGGCGTCTGGATCCTCCTCTATATCAACCGGGAGATAAGGTCTGGTTATCTTCTAAATTTATCCGTCTTAAAGTTCCTTCTCGTAAGCTGGGTCCCCGTTATATTGGCCCTTTTGAGGTTTTGACTCGCATTAATGAAGTCTCGTACAAGCTTAGGTTACCCTCCTCTCTTCGAATTCCCAATTCATTTCATGTGTCTCTTCTAAAACCAGTGGTGTTTAATCGGTACCATGCTTCAGCTCCTTATTCTCCTTCGCCTGCCCCTGCTGATGATGTCTTTGAGGTAAAAGATATTCTCGCTATGAAAAAACTCAGAGGTAGAACTATGTTTTTGGTGGATTGGAAGGGTTTCGGCCCTGAGGAGAGGTTCTGGGAGCCTCGTGAGAACATCCAGGCTCCTCAAATTTTGGCTAGGTTCTTTCTAGATTAAAACAAGGGGGGCGTAAAGAAGGGGTTTCTGTTACATCTTCGCTTCCACCACGGTTCCCTGCTCCCTCTTGCACTCACCTGTCTTCAGCGTCTCGCCGCGCCTCCTTTGCTGCGGGTTCCCGTCCGGTGTCCTCATCTGCGTGCGCGCCCGCACTCTGCTTCTCGCTGGCTGCGTGCGCACGCTCGGTTCAGCGCTGTGCGCGTACGTCTCTGAGAGTCTCCCTGCCGCTCTATCTTTTCCTCTCTTTTCCCTGCAGGACTCCAACCCGGAAGTGCTCACAGCACTGGCCTTATTAGTCCGCCTCTTCCTCCAACCCTTGCCTTGTGATCATTTGTACTTGCAACTGACCTTGGCCGCACTATTGTCCTGCGTCTCATTTGCCTGACCTTGTGCCACTTTGTCTATCTCCACGTAGTCCTGTTTGCTAGTCCGCTTCTTCAGCACCGTCCCTGCTTCTCTCTCCAGCCTGTCCTCAGTTATCTTCCGGATTTGTGCTTCTTTGTTGTACCACTACTTCTTGTCTTCCAGCTGCCATGGCGATAGTCTCTCGCAGGTCTGCCCCTAACGCTCTCTGTATAGTGGGCGGTTCCATCTAGTCAGCTCACCCGTGGGAGCATCGTTGTCACGGTCCAGTGGGTCCACCCCTTCGTTCCTTTACGTCTCCGTCATTTTCACACTAGTCACAGTAGTAGTAGTTACTGGACTGCACTCGGACGACATCTGAGTGCAGCCCGATTCTTACAATAACCATTGTTTGTTTACTTTGTGCTGTAATAGCACTTTGTTATGTTGTTCATAAAAAGAAAAAAATTGGATAAAAAGCCATATGAAACAAATATGGTTTAACGTTAACAACAAAAGGCTTTTGCTATTATTAAAATATATAGTCAAAAGCCAATTGACGTTTGTGGGACAATCATTTATACATCACACATATGCTCTGTTCATAACCATCTGGTAATTAAGTAAATACAACACACAGAGTCCAGTATTTAAAGAAAAATGTAATTTTTTGCAGATAATATACGGTAGTTAAAAAGTTAAGAAATCACAACTGAGAAACAGCATAATCTTGCCAGGGAGTAGCACCCTGAGGAGAAACAAAATAATTTGTGAAAATATCTCTCACTTTTAGTCCAGAAAGGGGACGGCGCGGAGCAGGGCCATGTGGTGTAGGCCTACTCACATTGGGCAACATTTCTTCAACAATAGCAGATGAGGAGCAATCATGAAGTCTAGTACAATTGTGCAAAACAACACACGCTTTAATTACTTCATTAATAGTAGCCTCACTCAGCTGAATGGCAGTCTGTAGGACCCGCCATGTGGCACACAGAATCCCAAAGGCACACTCCACCAGTCTGCGCGCCCTGGAAAGCCTCAAATTAAATACACACTGCCAGTTGAATCCACGGGCTATTTTGAGCCAATCAGCCATTTTTGGCTCAGGCATGTAAAGTTCCTGGAGTTTAGCCCATATTTCACTACATGTTGAGCGCACAATGCTAGAAATCGTGGACTGCCCAATGAGAAACTCCAGGTGTAATCCCGCATAAGACAATCCAGTTGACAGGAAGCTGAAAGGACAGAAAAAAAATATTAGGTGGGTAACAATAGTTTACAGAAAACATGGAAAAGCACAAGTATGTGCTATCTACCCTCTCCTAATGTTTCATCACCCATCCCCTGCAGACTGTGAGCCCTTGCGGGCAGGGTCCTCCCTCCTTATGTACCCATGTGCCTTGTTATTTGCTCATGTTTAATGTATTTGTCTATATTTGCCCGTATTCACATGTAAAGCGCCATGGAATAAATGGCGCTATAAAAATGTATAATAATAATAAAAAAGTATGTTGTAGATTCAAAAACACAGGAATATCAATTAAATTAATATATATTTACCTAGGGTACATAAGTAGAACATTACAAATACATATTTTGAATGTGCTTTTGCCATACCTTACACATATATTTTAAAATAGCTGCTAGCAAACAACCCTTAAAAAAAACATCATCAACATACAGTATGTGAGGATGTTGAATACATACCGTTAGGTAAGGAGAAGACGCTCCTCTGCGGATATGCTTTTTCGCATACTGGTGTCCTGATACGTGAGTCCTGGACGTACTGTCTACAACAAGATATCAAATATTGGTATTGTCATTCGACAGTATAGGTAAAACTTATCTGGATGTGCACGCAGAGCTGTATAGAGCCTCTGAAAATGGCCTTTAGTGAGGCGTTGGGTCAAAAGAGGATGCACCCACAATCTTCTTCTCCTCCTTCGCGGATCAACAATCACAGCTGCCCAAACCGACGCGACAAGACCCAGTTAAATAAGACCCGCTGAGTTGGGGTGAAGTGCAGTAGGTCAGACATGGTGCAAACGTTACCACAACACACCAACAGATGCACAACCACAAAATGGCCATATGGGAGGGTGCCACTTGTTGTAGAGGCCTTAAATAGGGTTGCTGATGGTAATTTAAATTAATTTCAGGCTACAAAACCGTTAAATGTCCATTTTGTCAGGTTGCGTGGAAAAAACGCAGTACGGATGTCATACGGATTACATACGCAACATTACATGCGCAAAATACGCAGCCACACCTTGACGGATTACATACGGAACACTATTTCTGGATTATTTCTGCGTATTACGGCCGTATAATACGGACCGTATTTTCATACGCCTAGTGTGATGCCGGCCTAAGGCACGCCATAAACATTAGAAGGCTTCTCTCCGGGAGGATAATGCTATCGCAGTCCAAAATTAGACAAGCAAGATCGACCTCTCCCCGGTCGGCCGACGATAATAAACAATGCGAACTGAGCGATCTGTAACAGATCATAATAGATTCATCCCTGATAAGTGATCACAACTGCCAGGATAACCCTTCAACTTCAATGATTTGCCACAAGGGACTTCTTTGTAGATGCAGCACCCAGACATAGTACAGAGAAATATTGCACCAGAAGAGTGCTTGATGGTCACCTAGAGGTATGAAATGCTAAATAGTGATGAGCGAATATACTCGTTACTCGAGATTTCTCGAGCACGCTCAGGGGTCCTCCGAGTATTTTTTAGTGCTCGGAGATTTAGTTTTTCTTGCCGCAGCTGAATGATTTGCATCTGTTAGCCATCATAAGTACATGTGGGTATTCCCTAGCAACCAAGCAACCCCCACATGTGCTTATGCTGGCTAACAGATGTAAATCATTCAGCTGCGGCAAGAAAAACTAAATCTCTGAGCCAGTAGCGTAGCTACCGTGGGGGCAGAGGGTGCGGGCCCGATGCTCTGAGGGGGCCCACCCGGAGCTACGCTACTGTAACTGTATCGGTGCTCACAGTGTGCCAATTGTTCTGTCTCCGCCATCTAATATTGTTGCCCTGATTATTTGCTTGCATAATTGCAGTTTCCTCAGTATACAGTATTGATATATTCATGCCTTTATTCATCTGTGATGCTTTGGCTCCCTCTAGCGGCCAGAGTTATGTTGGCAGTTCAATCTTGTTTTTGTATTATCCATGTCTGATTCTCCTCCTCCTTTGCAATGCATTATGGTAGCTCAGCCTCCATTTCCCTCCATTTTTCCTTTCACTTCCTTCAGTTTGCCTTCAATGAAAGACGCTTCACTTCATCCCCCTTGCGATTGCATTGCCGGTATGTCTTTATGCTTCATATAGATATTCCTGCTCTATATTAGCTTAGTTTAACCAGTTGTACTCCCAGTTTAGTCACTAGCTTTCTAAATGTTATGCATAATGTATATCATGTGTATTATGTATCTGTTCTATGCCATGCACTGATTCTATGCATATCATTGTTCACAGTTTCACCGCATCAATATACCACTACGTTTAATAAAGCACAGACTCAACCACAGTCTCCTTATTGGACCCCGGTATAGTGGTTTAGCTGACTGTATAGCTACGTATGAGCCTGCCTCAGCTAGTGAGGACAGAACAGTGAAACGGCAGCCATCCAACTAATGGGATTCAAGTCACCGGCTACACAGAGACTGAATACAGCTGCAGCAATCTCTGCACAGCCAAGCACTCTCCCAAGACACCATGTCTCACAAATCACATAGGACAAGATCTGTTACTTCCGTCTCCTCAAAGACAACATCCATCAGCAGCGCGGTCGCCATTGCTGAAGCCGCCAAAATACGAGCGAGCTTTGCTGACCAAGAGATGCAACTTAAATTAGAAAAAGCACGCCTAGATGACGAAGAGAGAAGGTCACTCTTAGAGAGAGACGAGCAAGAGAGAAGGTCGCGCTTAGAGAGAGACGAGCAAGAGAGAAGGTCACGCTTAGAGAGAGCCGACCAAGAGAGAAGAACGCAGTTTGAGAAGGCACGTGTGGATGCCGCCTTAGAAAGCCTAGCAGCAAAAAGGGAAGCTGCCGCAGCCCTCGCCGAAGCAGAATCGCTAGAAGCCGCGCAAAATCCCAAGCTGCATAGCCAAAGCAGTACGTCGAGTCTGGAGTTTCCACTGCAAGACTCACCACAACGCACATCTCAGTATGTTAATGACCTTCCTGATCCAAACTATAACCCTGAACCAGTAACAAAACCAGAATACGACACCTCCAGCGAAGTGAGCGAGAGTCGTCACGAGGCTCAGGACAGAAACAAACTCGAAAATGTGAGGCAAAACAACTCTGCTAATGACTACCTTGCCCCTCATCAGGTAACCAACGTGGATCACCCTGCTGATGCACCGTACATCAGGCCGAAGCAATACGACACCGGCTGGCGCCACCATGAGGACACTAACAGGTACGAACGCACCTCACATCACTATCAGGGCGACCCATCACCAGTATACTCTGCTGAAAACCGGTTCACAACAGAATTTGCCAAGTTCTTCACACGACGTGAACTGGTTGCCAAGGGACTCATGAAATTCACTGACCGAGCTGAAGGTTACAGAGCTTGGAAAGCTTCCTTCCAAAATGTCATTAGAGACTTGGGGCTACAACACAGGGAAGAGATAGACCTGTTAGTCAAATACCTGGGAGAAGAGTCAGTCAAACACGCAGTAAGGATCAGAGACATTAATATAAACCGCCCTGAGGCTGGCCTCAAAGAGATCTGGAAAAGGCTGGATGAGTGTTACGGCTCAGCAGAAGTAATAGAAAGAGCCTTGTTCAAAAGAATCGATGACTTTCCTAAAATATCTAACAAAGGTCTCCAGAAACTTAGAGAGCTAAGCGACTTGCTAAAGGAAGTCCAAGTTGCCAAATACGAGGACGACCTACAGGGACTTGCATTTCTCGACACAGCCAGAGGTGTTAACCCTATAGTCCAGAAGTTGCCCTACAATCTACAGGAGAGGTGGCTCACACATGGTTCCACGTACAAATACAAACACAGCGTTCCATTCCCTCCCTTCTCCGTTTTAGTTGACTTCATACACCAACAAGCAAGAATTGTTGCTTGTTGGGACTTTAGGACTGTTAGGACTGTTAGGACTTTGAAGAGTTGGGGAAGAAAGTAAAGGAACTGGATGCACAGGTAGTTTTTTCTTCTATCCTTCCAGTAGACGGGCATGGCACCAGGAGATGGAACAGGATCCTTGATGCAAACAACTGGATAAGACGATGGTGCAGACAACAAGGATTTGGATTCCTGGACCACGGTGTGAATTACTGGTATGATGGACTCCTTGCCAGAGACGGACTACACCTCAACAAACCTGGGAAACACACATTCGCCAGAAGACTCGCTACACTCATCAGGAGGGCGTTAAACTAGAAGAAGAGGGGACGGGAAGAAAAACATTAGACTCGAACAAAGACGACCCAGGAAAACATACTCAGAAGGGAGGTAAGAACATTTCTAAAACAATCCACAGTGAGGAGATTGGAACAAAACAAAATCCTCTGAACTGCATGCTCGCAAACGCCAGAAGCCTGACAAACAAGATGGAAGAACTAGAAGCAGAAATATCTACAGGTAACTTTGACATAGTGGGAATAACCGAGACATGGTTAGATGAAAGCTATGACTGGGCAGTTAACTTACAGGGTTACAGTCTGTTTAGAAAGGATCGTAAAAATCGGAGAGGAGGAGGGGTTTGTCTCTATGTAAAGTCTTGTCTAAAGTCCACTTTAAGGGAGGATATTAGCGAAGGGAATGAGGATGTCGAGTCCATATGGGTTGAAATTCATGGAGGGAAAAATGGTAACAAAATTCTCATTGGGGTCTGTTACAAACCCCCAAATATAACAGAAAGCATGGAAAGTCTACTTCTAAAGCAGATAGATGAAGCTGCAACCCATAATGAGGTCCTGGTTATGGGGGACTTTAACTACCCGGATATTAACTGGGAAACAGAAACCTGTGAAACCCATAAAGGCAACAGGTTTCTGCTAATAACCAAGAAAAATTATCTTTCACAATTGGTGCAGAATCCAACCAGAGGAGCAGCACTTTTAGACCTAATACTATCTAATAGACCTGACAGAATAACAAATCTGCAGGTGGTTGGGCATTTAGGAAATAGCGACCACAATATTGTGCAGTTTCACCTGTCTTTCACTAGGGGGACTTGTCAGGGAGTCACAAAAACATTGAACTTTAGGAAGGCAAAGTTTGAACAGCTTAGAGATGCCCTTAATCTGGTAGACTGGGACAATATCCTCAGAAATGAGAATACAGATAATAAATGGGAAATGTTTAAGAACATCCTAAATAGGCAGTGTAAGCGGTTTATACCTTGTGGGAATAAAAGGACTAGAAATAGGAAAAACCCAATGTGGCTAAACAAAGAAGTAAGACAGGCAATTAACAGTAAAAAGAAAGCATTTGCACTACTAAAGCAGGATGGCACCATTGAAGCTCTAAAAAACTATAGGGAGAAAAATACTTTATCTAAAAAACTAATTAAAGCTGCCAAAAAGGAAACAGAGAAGCACATTGCTAAGGAGAGTAAAACTAATCCCAAACTGTTCTTCAACTATATCAATAGTAAAAGAATAAAAACTGAAAATGTAGGCCCCTTAAAAAATAGTGAGGAAAGAATGGTTGTAGATGACGAGGAAAAAGCTAACATATTAAACACCTTCTTCTCCACGGTATTCACGGTGGAAAATGAAATGCTAGGTGAAATCCCAAGAAACAATGAAAACCCTATATTAAGGGTCACCAATCTAACCCAAGAAGAGGTGCGAAACCGGCTAAATAAGATTAAAATAGATAAATCTCCGGGTCCGGATGGCATACACCCACGAGTACTAAGAGAACTAAGTAATGTAATAGATAAACCATTATTTCTTATTTTTAGTGACTCTATAGCGACAGGGTCTGTTCCGCAGGACTGGCGCATAGCAAATGTGGTGCCAATATTCAAAAAGGGCTCTAAAAGTGAACCTGGAAATTATAGGCCAGTAAGTCTAACCTCTATTGTTGGTAAAATATTTGAAGGGTTTCTGAGGGATGTTATTCTGGATTATCTCAATGAGAATAACTGTTTAACTCCATATCAGCATGGGTTTATGAGAAATCGCTCCTGTCAAACCAATCTAATCAGTTTTTATGAAGAGGTAAGCTATAGGCTGGACCACGGTGAGTCATTGGACGTGGTATATCTCGATTTTTCCAAAGCGTTTGATACCGTGCCGCACAAGAGGTTGGTACACAAAATGAGAATGCTTGGTCTGGGGGAAAATGTGTGTAAATGGGTTAGTAACTGGCTTAGTGATAGAAAGCAGAGGGTGGTTATAAATGGTATAGTCTCTAACTGGGTCGCTGTGACCAGTGGGGTACCGCAGGGGTCAGTATTGGGACCTGTTCTCTTCAACATATTCATTAATGATCTGGTAGAAGGTTTACACAGTAAAATATCGATATTTGCAGATGATACAAAACTATGTAAAGCAGTTAATACAAGAGAAGATAGTATTCTGCTACAGATGGATCTGGATAAGTTGGAAACTTGGGCTGAAAGGTGGCAGATGAGGTTTAACAATGATAAATGTAAGGTTATACACATGGGAAGAGGGAATCAATATCACCATTACACACTGAACGGGAAACCACTGGGTAAATCTGACAGGGAGAAGGACTTGGGGATCCTAGTTAATGATAAACTTACCTGGAGCAGCCAGTGCCAGGCAGCAGCTGCCAAGGCAAACAGGATCATGGGGTGCATTAAAAGAGGTCTGGATACACATGATGAGAGCATTATACTGCCTCTGTACAAATCCCTAGTTAGACCGCACATGGAGTACTGTGTCCAGTTTTGGGCACCGGTGCTCAGGAAGGATATAATGGAACTAGAGAGAGTACAAAGGAGGGCAACAAAATTAATAAAGGGGATGGGAGAACTACAATACCCAGATAGATTAGCGAAATTAGGATTATTTAGTCTAGAAAAAAGACGACTGAGGGGCGATCTAATAACCATGTATAAGTATATAAGGGGACAATACAAATATCTCGCTGAGGATCTGTTTATACCAAGGAAGGTGACGGGCACAAGGGGGCATTCTTTGCGTCTGGAGGAGAGAAGGTTTTTCCACCAACATAGAAGAGGATTCTTTACTGTTAGGGCAGTGAGAATCTGGAATTGCTTGCCTGAGGAGGTGGTGATGGCGAACTCAGTCGAGGGGTTCAAGAGAGGCCTGGATGTCTTCCTGCAGCAGAACAATATTGTATCATACAATTATTAGGTTCTGTAGAAGGACGTAGATCTGGGTATTTATTATAATGGAATATAGGCTGAACTGGATGGACAAATGTCTTTTTTCGGCCTTACTAACTATGTTACTATGTTACTATGTTACTATAATTAGAAACGATCCCAGCTTTGACTTTGCAATACCATATGCCACATCGTCACCACCTGCAAATCCACGCAGAACATCTGTGGAAGTACACAAGACTTATGTTTCTTCTCCAGGTTCTAATTACAGGTCTGCTGGCTGCTCCCAATCAGAGACAAAGGTGCAGGACCCTGACAAGCAGTGCCCACTTCATCAGAAGCCTCATCCTCTCCTGAAATGCAGAGCCTTCAGAGGAAAATCTATGCCAGATCGCAGAAGCTTCCTGAAAGAAAACGGTATCTGCTACAAGTGCTGCTCGTCCACAGCTCATCTCGCCAAGGATTGCAAGGTCAGTGTAAAATGCACAGAATGTGGCACCACAGATCATAACACCGCTCTACACCCTGGCCCAGCTCCATGGAGTACACAAAACACGCCAGCTGACAGTGAGCATGGCGGGGAGGAAAGGAACACTGATACAGCTACGCCAGAGATCACTTCACAATGCACCGAGGTCTGCAAAGGGACAATAGACAGTAGGTCCTGTTCAAAAATATGCCTCGTCAAAGTATACCCGAAGGGCCATAGAGACCAAGCTGTAAGACTGTATGCTATCTTAGATGACCAAAGTAATCGATCCTTGGCTAGATCAACGTTCTTTGACCTATTCAACATCAAAGGGCCAAGCACTCCCTACTCCTTAAAGACGTGTGCAGGTACTGTGACAACAGCAGGCAGAAAAGCTACTGACTACCAGATCGAGTCTTTAGACGGACAATTCTGCCTACCACTACCTACGATCATCGAATGTAACCAGATCCCAGACAACAGATCTGAAATCCCTACGCCAGATGTAGCAATCCATCACGCTCACTTAAAACAAATAGCACACCTCATACCGGAACTCGACCATCAGGCCCAGATAATTCTGCTGTTGGGGAGAGATATCCTACAGGTTCATAAAGTGAGACGTCATATCAACGGACTCCACAATGCTCCCTATGCCCAAAGGCTAGACCTAGGATGGGTCATAATTGGCAACGTATGCTTGGGACGCATGCACGCCCCATCTTCTGTGACAAGCATGCTGACAAATACATTGGAGAAAGGACGTCCATCTCTGTTTCAACCTTGTAACAATGAGTTCCATGTCAGGGAACTGCCACACAGCATCCAACTACCTGATCATATAATAGACTTTACTCACGACAGCAGTATAGTGTCGGGAAGCTATGAGGATCAGTTAGGGGGCACAGTCTTCCAGAGAACTAAGCAGGACAACCAAGTGGCAATGTCGGTAGAGGACAAGTTGTTCTTAGAGGTAATGGACAAGGGACTCGTTAAAGATGAGACCAACAGCTGGGTCGCACCTCTTCCCTTCAAAATCTACAGACCACGTCTACCGAACAACAGAAATCAGGCATTACAACGTTTCTCCTCTCTCATTCGTAATCTGCAAAAGAAACCAGAGATGAAAGATCACTTTTTCTCCTTCATGTCAAAGATTTTTGAAAACCGTCACGCAGAACTAGCTCCCACTCTCAAAGACTCTGAAGAATGCTGGTTCCTACCCATGTTCGGAGTATACCACCCTAAGAAACCAGGCCAGATCAGAGTCGTGTTTGATTCCAGTGCTAAATTTAATGATGTCTCCCTGAATGACGTTCTGCTGACAGGACCAGACCTCAATAACAAACTACTGGGTGTACTTATGCGCTTCCGTAAGGATTCCATTGCCTTCATCGCGGACATCCAGCAAATGTTCCATTGTTTCCTTGTGAGAGAGAGAGACAGGAACTTCCTAAGATTCTTCTGGTACAGAGACAAAGATCCTACTAAAGAAGTCACAGATTATCGCATGAGAGTGCACATCTTTGGCAACAGTCCTTCACCTGCAGTCGCCATTTACGGACTCAAAAGGTCGGCTCAGGAAGGAGAAGCAGAATACGGAGCAGATGTCAGACAATTCATAGAAAAGGACTTTTATGTCGACGACTGTCTAAAAGCCATGCCTTCAAATGAGACTGCCATCAGTCTTCTCAGGAGAGCTCAGGACATGCTTGCCTACTCGAACCTTAGGCTTCATAAAATAGCCTCAAACAGCCAAGAACTCATGGAAGCGTTCCCTTCTCAAGACCTATGTAATGGTCTCAGAGACCTGGACCTGGGGTCAGACCCCGCACCAATGCAACGCAGCCTCGGGCTTCTCTGGAATCTACAATCAGACACTTTCACCTTTCAGGTCAGCCAGGAAGAAAGGCCTTTCACACGTAGAGGCGTCCTGTCTACCATCAACAGTCTGTACGACCCCTTGGGTTTCGCAGCTCCTGTTACTATACAAGGCAAGGCCCTACTAAGAGACTTAACTAGGGAAACATCTGACTGGGATGCACCTCTGCCACCTGATAAGAGGATCCAGTGGGAAGAGTGGAAGAACTCGTTAGCGGCACTCTCCAACTTGCATATGCCAAGACCATACACCCCTGTGCCATCTACTGAGATACAGAGCCAAAGACTGTACGCATTTGCAGATGCTTCTGTCAAAGCAATTGCCGCTGTTGCCTACCTCAAAACTGTAGACTCCAAATGTCAGTGCCACATTGGTTTCGTCATGGGAAAGGCCAAAATCGCACCACAACCAGAGCACACTATACCCAGGTTAGAGCTTTGTGCCGCAGTCTTAGCCGTTGAGTTAGCGGAGTTCATCGCATCCGAAATGGATATCAACCTGACACAAGCCAAGTTCTACTTAGACAGCAAAGTAGTCCTGGGATATGCCCACAACGAAACCAGGCGATTCTACGTTTATGTCAATAACAGAGTGCTACGAATCAGGAGATCAGTTCACCCACAGCAGTGGCATTACATACCCACAGACCAGAATCCCGCAGATCATGCAACTAGAGCAGTTGATGCAAGTCGACTAGGAAGCACAACGTGGCTCTCTGGACCAAAACTATTGTACATTGAGGAATGTTTTCCAGACACCTTCGAACTTGTAGGAGAGGACTCAGATGCTGAAATCCGCCCTCAGGTGTCTACACTACATACAATGACCTCTGTTATCCAGCTTGGATCTTGCAGGTTCGACAGATTCTCAAGTTGGAAGTCACTTACTCGAGCCATTACCTGCCTGACTCATATAGCTTGCTCATTCGGGACCACCAGAACTCGTGACATGGAAAAATCTAAAGGAGCAGCGAGGCTTACCCACGAAAGCCTAATCACCTTCATGGCTGAAGCTGCAGCTATAATCAATGCAAGACCCCTGGTTCCAGTTCCTAACGACCCTGAGGAGCCCTTGTTATTGACTCCAGCTACTTTACTTAGCCAGAAAACAGGACTGTCCAGTGCCCCTCCAGGAGGATTCGACGCGAAGGACCTCTACAAGCGCCAATAGAGACAGGTACAAAGTCTTGCAAATACTTTCTGGGACAGGTGGCGCAAACAATATTTGTCTACCCTGCAGCCACGGACGAAGTGGCAATCTACTAAACCTAATCTGAACATAGGTGACCTTGTTCTTGTGAAAGACTGTCAGATTCACCGGAACCAGTGGCCACTTGGTCTAGTTACCACAACGTTCCCGAGCAAGGACGGCAACGTCCGCAAAGTTGAGCTAAGGATGACCAAAGGGAATGAACCTAAGACATTTTCCAGACCGGTATCTGAACTGGTCCTATTGTTGCCTTCGGAAGAAAGGAGTTGTGACATCCGTTGATGCCAGACGGGGAGTGTTCTGTCTCCGCCATCTAATATTGTTGCCCTGATTATTTGCTTGCATAATAGCAGTTTCCTCAGTATACAGTATTGATATATTCATGCCTTTATTCATCTGTGATGCTTTGGCTCCCTCTAGCGGCCAGAGTTATGTTGGCAGTTCAATCTTGTTTTTGTATTATCCATGTCTGATTCTCCTCCTCCTTTGCAATGCATTATGGTAGCTCAGCCTCCATTTCCCTCCATTTTTCCTTTCAGTTTCTTCAGTTTGCCTTCAAGGAAAGATGCTTCACTTCATCCCCCTTGCGATTGCATTGCCGGTATGTCTTTATGCTTCATATAGATATTCCTGCTCTATATTAGCTTAGTTTAACCAGTTGTACTCCCAGTTTAGTCACTAGCTTTCTAAATGTTATGCATAATGTATATCATGTGTATTATGTATCTGTTCTATGCCATGCACTGATTCTATGTATATCATTGTTCACAGTTTCACCGCATCAATATACCACTACGTTTAATAAAGCACAGACTCAACCACAGTCTCCTTATTGGACCCCGGTATAGCGGTTTAGCTGACTGTATAGCTACGTATGAGCCTGCCTCAGCTAGTGAGGACAGAACACCAATACAGTTACATTCTGCTGCAGTGCAGGGAGAATCGATCTCTGTGCTCTGCCGCTATGGGGCTCCTGAGCAGGGGGGAAGGGCCGGTGCCAGCAGTGGGCCCCCCCGCTGTCATCGGAAGATCGGCTGAACCGACATTTAGCTGATACAGCTGCGCTCCTTCTCCCATCATCCCCCTGTCAGTGTCGGTGACGCTTCTGACATCGCCGACACTGACAGCGGGCGTGATGATGTCACTGCCCGCCGCCCACTGTCAGGAGATCAGCGGGAGCAGCGCAGGAATCGGGAAGAAGAGAGGTGAGTATTTTATTTTTAAAGGGGGCTGCTGCCTTATTACAGGGTCTGCCTATGGGGATCTGCTGCCTTATTACAGGGTCTGCCTATGGGGATCTGCTGCCTTATTACAGGGTCTGCCTATGGGGATCTGCCGCCTTATTACAGGGTCTGCCTATGGGGATCTGCCGCCTTATTACAGGGTCTGTCTATGGGGATCTGCTGCCTTGTAACAGGGTCTGCCTATGAGGATCTGCCGCCTTATTACAGGGTCTTCCTATTGGGGGGTCTGCCTTATTACAGGGTCTGACTATGGGGGCTGCCTTATTACAGGGTCTGCCTATGGGGATCTGCCGCCTTATTGCAGGGTCTGTGTATGGGGATCTGCCGCCTTATTACAGGGTCTGCCTATGGGGGGCTGCCTTATTACAGGATCTGCCTATGGGGATCTGCAACCTTATTACAGGGTCTGCCCATGGGGATCTGCCGCCTTATTACAGGGTCTGCATATGGGGATCTGCCGGTTTATTACAGGGTCTGCCTATGGGGATCTGCAGCCTGTCATGAGGCTGTCATGCTTGATATAGCTAATAGTAGAATCTCCGTCACTCAAGACAAGAAATAGTTCATTTATGCAAGAAAACTTTTATTTCAAGAAAAATGTTGGTGGGAATCCACATGCAAATTCTCTGTAGATTGGTAGTAAACAGTATATGTACAATACTCAACGTTTCAGCTAATAAAGCCTTTCTCAAGAGGTTACTGTCTGCAATACATACAAAAACGTATAAATGAACAATATGTACAGTGACAACACACAAATAAAAATAAGATTAAAATAGACAATATGAAACATGAGATGCTGCCGTACTCCCTGGAACGGGGATATGTCAACTGTACTTCATACCATAACTATAGGCATTTATTGGATCCACCAACCTTAATGTCATATTAGAAAACTGTGAAACATAGGACAATATATGTGATAACAGTTCGGAACAAAACAGCAAAATTCCTCATACAGAAACTCCTCATAAATACCAAGTGTTCCAACTGTAACTGTCCCCCCTGAACCCAAATTCAAATTGGACACCTTGAAACTTCGTGTTCGTAGTTCGTTTCAACCTCCACATACACATCATCCGGTTGAAACCTATGTAGACTTTGTGAAGCAAGATGTTAAGAAGGTACTTGAGTCCATTGAACAGGGACAGATTCACATTAAACAAAACCTAACCAGGGATGAACACATGGCCCTAGTCTCCTTGAAAAACAATAGACAACTGATAATAAAACCGGCGGACAAGGGTGGCTCTATAGTGGTATTAGTGTTGTGAATTCTGTGGCAGAGCTCCCTCCTGTGGTCACAAGTGGTACTTCGGCTGATTCTCTCTGTGAGCTTCCGTTGGTGGAGGAAAGTGGTACTGCGGCTTCTGAGTTTCCTTCCTCAGGTGATGTGGTGAAGTCGTTAGGTGCTGCTCTATTTAACTCCACCTAGTGCTTTGATCCTGGCCTCCAGTCAATGTTCTAGTATTGGACCTGTTTCCTCCTGGATCGTTCCTGTGGCCTGCTGCTCTGCATAGCTAAGTTCCGCTTTGCTATTTTGTTTGCTGTTTTTTTCTGTCCAGCTTGTCTATTTGTTTTTTCCTGCTTGCTGGAAGCTCTGGGACGCAGAGGGTGTACCTCCGTGCCATTAGTTCGGTACGGAGGGTCTTTTTGCCCCCTTTGCGTGGTTTTTGTAGGGTTTTGTGTTGACCGCAAAGTTACCTTTCCTATCCTCGCTCTGTTCAGAAAGTCGGGCCTCACTTTGCTAAATCTATTTCATCTCTACGTTTGTCTTTTCATCTTAACTCACAGTCATTATATGTGGGGGCTGCCTTTTCCTTTGGGGTATTTCTCTGAGGCAAGGTAGGCTTATTTTCTATCTTCAGGCTAGCTAGTTTCTCAGGCTGTGCCGAGTTGCATAGGGAGCGTTAGGCGCAATCCACGGCTGCCTCTAGTGTGGTTGGAGAGGATTAGGGATTGCGGTCAGCAGAGTTCCCACGTCTCAGAGCTCGTTCTATGTTTTTGGGTTATTGTCAGGTCACTGTATGTGCTCTGACCCCTATGTCCATTGTGGTACTGAATTACCTTATCATAACAGTACTGGAGGCCAAGATACTAATGATTCTCAATAGAGGGAAAAAAGAAGTTCTGAGACCATTTTTTTTTCTCTGCGCTGTGTTTTGCCCTTTTTTTCCCCTAGACATTTGGGTGGTTCAGGACACAGGTGTAGCGATGGACATTAAAGGTCTGTCTTCATGTGTGGATCAGCTCACGGCAAGAGTACAAAATATTCAAGACTTTGTGGTTCAGAATTCTATGTTAGAACCGATAATTCCTATTCCTGATTTGTTTTTTGGAGATAGAACTAAATTTCTGAGTTTCAAAAATAATTGTAAACTATTTCTGGCTTTGAAACCTCGCTCCTCTGGTGACCCAGTTCAAGAAGTTAAGATCATTATTTCTTTTTTACGTGGCGACCCTCAGGACTGGGCATTTTCTCTTGCGTCAGGAGATCCTGCATTAAGTAATATCGATGCGTTTTTCCTGGCGCTCGGATTGCTGTACGATGAACCTAATTCAGTGGATCAGGCAGAGAAAAATTAGCTGGCTCTGTGTCAGGTTCAGGATGAGATAGAGGTATATTGTCAGAAATTTAGAAAGTGGTCCGTACTCACTCAATGGAATGAAGGTGCGCTTGCAGCTATTTTCAGAAAAGGTCTCTCTGAAGCCCTTAAGGATGTCATGGTGGGACTTCCTATGCCTGCTGGTCTGAATGAGTCTATGTCTTTGGCCATTCAGATCGGTCGACACTTGCGTGAGCGTAAATCTGTGCACCATTTGGCGGTATTACCTGAGCTTAAACCTGAGCCTATGCAGTGCGATAGGACTTTGACCAGAGTTGAACGGCAAGAACACAGACGTCTGAATGGGCTGTGTTTCTATTGTGGTGATACCACTCATGCTATCTCTGATTGTCCTAAGCGCACTAAGCGGTTCGCTAGGTCTGCCACCATTGGTACGGTACAGTCAAAATTTCTTCTGTCCGTTATCTTGATCTGCTCTTTGTCATCATATTCTGTCATGGCATTTGTGGATTCAGGCGCTGCCCTGAATTTGATGAACTTGGAGTATGCTAGGCGTTGTGGGTTTTTCTTGGAGCCCTTGCAGTGTCCTATTCCATTGAGAGGAATTGATGCTACGCCTTTGGCCAAAAATAAGCCTCAGTACTGGACCCAGCTGACCATGTGCATGACTCTTGTACATCAGGAGGTTATTCGCTTTCTGGTGTTGCATAATCTGCATGATGTGGTCGTGTTGGGGTTGCCATGGCTACAAGTCCATAATCCAGTATTAGATTGGAAATCCATGTCTGTGTCCAGCTGGGGTTGTCAGAGGGTACATGGTGATGTCCCATTTCTGACTATTTCGTCATCCACCCCTTCTGAGGTTCCAGAGTTCTTGTCTGATTACCGGGATGTATTTGATGAGCCCAAGTCCGATACCCTACCTCCGCATAGGGATTGTGATTGTGCTATCGATTTGATTCCCGGTAGTAAATTCCCAAAAGGTCGACTGTTTAATTTATCTGTGCCTGAGCACGCCGCTATGCGGAGTTATGTGAAGGAGTCCTTGGAGAAGGGGCATATTCGCCCGTCATCGTCGCCATTAGGAGCAGGGTTCTTTTTTGTAGCCAAGAAGGATGGTTCACTGAGACCTTGTATAGATTACCGCCTTCTAAATAAGATCACGGTTAAATTTCAGTACCCCTTGCCGTTGTTATCTGATTTGTTTGCTCGGATTAAGGGGGCTAGTTGGTTCACCAAGATAGATCTTCGTGGTGCGTATAATCTTGTGCGTATTAAGCGAGGCGATGAATGGAAAACTGCATTTAATACGCCCGAGGGCCATTTTGAGTATCTAGTAATGCCATTCGGACTTGCCAATGCTCCATCAGTGTTTCAGTCCTTTATGCATGACATCTTCCGAGAGTACCTGGATAAGTTCCTGATTGTGTACTTGGATGACATTTTGATCTTCTCGGATGATTGGGAGTCTCATGTGAAGCAGGTCAGAACGGTGTTTCAGGTCCTGCGTGCTAATTCTTTGTTTGTGAAGGGATCAAAGTGTCTCTTTGGTGTTCAGAAGGTTTCATTTTTGGGGTTCATCTTTTCCCCTTCTACTATCGAGATGGACCCTGTTAAGGTCCAAGCCATCCATGATTGGACTCAGCCGACATCTCTGAAAAGTCTGCAAAAGTTCCTGGGCTTTGCTAATTTTTATCGTCGCTTCATCTGCAATTTTTCTAGTATTGCTAAACCATTGACCGATTTGACCAAGAAGGGTGCTGATGTGGTCAATTGGTCTTCTGCTGCTGTGGAAGCTTTTCAAGAGTTGAAGCGTCGTTTTTCTTCTGCCCCTGTGTTGTGTCAACCAGATGTTTCGCTTCCGTTCCAGGTCGAGGTTGATGCTTCTGAGATTGGAGCAGG
Source organism: Ranitomeya imitator (assembly GCF_032444005.1). NCBI lineage: Eukaryota > Metazoa > Chordata > Amphibia > Anura > Dendrobatidae > Ranitomeya > Ranitomeya imitator. The sequence goes on from NC_091282.1 coordinate 837,494,126, forward strand.
GGCTGTTTTGTCGCAGAGAAGTTCTGATTGCTCGGTGATGAAACCATGCGCCTTCTTTTCCAGGAAGTTTTCGCCTGCTGAGCGAAATTATGATGTGGGCAATCGAGAGTTGCTGGCCATGAAGTGGGCATTCGAGGAGTGGCGTCATTGGCTTGAAGGAGCTAAGCATCGCGTGGTGGTCTTGACTGATCATAAGAACTTGACTTATCTCGAGTCTGCCAAGCGGTTGAATCCTAGACAGGCTCGTTGGTCGCTGTTTTTTGCCCGTTGTGACTTTGTGATTTCGTACCTTCCAGGCTCTAAAAATGTGAAGGCGGATGCTCTGTCTAGGAGTTTTGTGCCCGACTCTCCGGGTTTATCTGAGCCGGCGGGTATCCTCAAAGAGGGAGTAATTGTGTCTGCCATCTCCCCTGATTTGCGGCGGGTGCTGCAAAAATTTCAGGCTAATAAACCTGATTGTTGCCCAGCGGAGAAACTGTTTGTCCCTGATAGGTGGACGAATAAAGTTATCTCTGAGGTTCATTGTTCGGTGTTGGCTGGTCATCCTGGAATCTTTGGTACCAGAGAGTTAGTGGCTAGATCCTTTTGGTGGCCATCTCTGTCGCGGGATGTGCGTACTTTTGTGCAGTCCTGTGGGATTTGTGCTCGGGCTAAGCCCTGCTGTTCTCGTGCCAGTGGGTTGCTTTTGCCCTTGCCGGTCCCGAAGAGGCCTTGGACACATATCTCTATGGATTTTATTTCAGATCTTCCCGTCTCTCAAAAGATGTCAGTCATTTGGGTGGTCTGTGATCGCTTCTCTAAGATGGTCCATTTGGTACCCTTGTCTAAATTACCTTCCTCCTCTGATTTGGTGCCATTGTTCTTCCAGCATGTGGTTCGTTTACATGGCATTCCAGAAAATATCGTGTCTGACAGAGGTTCCCAGTTTGTTTCGAGGTTTTGGCGAGCCTTTTGTGCTAGGATGGGCATTGACTTGTCTTTTTCCTCGGCTTTCCATCCTCAGACTAATGGCCAGACCGAACGAACCAATCAGACCTTGGAAACATATCTGAGATGCTTTGTTTCTGCTGATCAGGATGACTGGGTGTCCTCTTTGCCTTTGGCTGAGTTCGCCCTTAATAATCGGGCCAGCTCGGCTACCTTGGTTTCGCCGTTTTCCAGCAACTCTGGGTTCCATCCTCGTTTCTCTTCAGGGCAGGTTGAGTCTTCGGACTGTCCTGGTGTGGATACTGTGGTGGACAGGTTGCAGCAGATTTGGACTCATATAGTGGACAATTTGACCTTGTCCCAGGAGAAGGCTCAACGTTTCGCTAATCGCAGACGCTGTGTGGGTCCCCGACTTCGTGTTGGGGATTTGGTTTGGTTATCTTCTCGTCATATTCCTATGAAGGTTTCCTCTCCTAAGTTTAAACCTTGTTTCATTGGTCCGTATAGGATTTCTGAGGTTCTTAATCCTGTGTCTTTTCGTCTGACCCTTCCAGATTCTTTTTCCATACATAACGTATTCCATAGGTCATTGTTGCGGAGATACGTGGCACCTATGGTTCCATCTGTTGATCCTCCTGCCCTGGTTTTGGTGGAGGGGGAGTTGGAGTATATTGTGGAGAAGATTTTGGATTCTCGTGTTTCTAGACGGAAACTCCAGTATCTGGTTAAGTGGAAGGGTTATGCTCAGGAAGATAATTCCTGGGTCTTTGCCTCAGATGTCCATGCTCCCGATCTTGTTCGTGCCTTTCATATGGCTCATCCTGGTCGTCCTGGGGGCTCTGGTGAGGGTCCGGTGACCCCTCCTCAAGGGGGGGGGGGTACTGTTGTGAATTCTGTGGCAGAGCTCCCTCCTGTGGTCACAAGTGGTACTTCGGCTGATTCTCTCTGTGAGCTTCCGTTGGTGGAGGAAAGTGGTACTGCGGCTTCTGAGTTTCCTTCCTCAGGTGATGTGGTGAAGTCGTTAGGTGCTGCTCTATTTAACTCCACCTAGTGCTTTGATCCTGGCCTCCAGTCAATGTTCTAGTATTGGACCTGTTTCCTCCTGGATCGTTCCTGTGGCCTGCTGCTCTGCATAGCTAAGTTCCGCTTTGCTATTTTGTTTGCTGTTTTTTTCTGTCCAGCTTGTCTATTTGTTTTTTCCTGCTTGCTGGAAGCTCTGGGACGCAGAGGGTGTACCTCCGTGCCGTTAGTTCGGTACGGAGGGTCTTTTTGCCCCCTTTGCGTGGTTTTTGTAGGGTTTTGTGTTGACCGCAAAGTTACCTTTCCTATCCTCGCTCTGTTCAGAAAGTCGGGCCTCACTTTGCTAAATCTATTTCATCTCTACGTTTGTCTTTTCATCTTAACTCACAGTCATTATATGTGGGGGCTGCCTTTTTCTTTGGGGTATTTCTCTGAGGCAAGGTAGGCTTATTTTCTATCTTCAGGCTAGCTAGTTTCTCAGGCTGTGCCGAGTTGCATAGGGAGCGTTAGGCGCAATCCACGGCTGCCTCTAGTGTGGTTGGAGAGGATTAGGGATTGCGGTCAGCAGAGTTCCCACGTCTCAGAGCTCGTTCTATGTTTTTGGGTTATTGTCAGGTCACTGTATGTGCTCTGACCCCTATGTCCATTGTGGTACTGAATTACCTTATCATAACATATTAGATACTGATACTTATCGACTGGTCAGTAGCAATCCGACCTTTGAAATAGCGAGGGAGATTAAAGAATTTATTACTCACCACTTAACAGAGGGCACCATTGATGAAAAATTGGGGGGTTAACTATTCAATCAACACCCAGTGTTACCTGGTTTTTATACTCTCCCCAAAATTCATAAACATCCTTCACGCCCTCCTGGACGACCTATAGTTGCCTCCACCAATTCTTTGTTGTCTCCCCTTGCCATAACACTTGAGAAGATATTGTCTCCCCTTGTCCCCCGTATAAAATCGTTTTTGAAGGATACATCGGATTTCTTAGAGTCACTTCGGAGTGTAGGTCCATTACCTGAGGACTGCCTATTAGTGACTATGGACGTGAATTGTTTGTATACCAGCATAGGTCATCAGGATGGTATTAAAGCGGTAATGTCATTTCTTGAGGAACACACTCATTTTTCTCCCCAACAAAAAAGTTTCTGTAGGGATTTACTCACCTTGATTCTAACAAAGAATTTTTTTATTTTTGAGGATCAATTTTTTATTCAAGAGAAAGGCACCGCTATGGGGTCCAACATGGCACCCCCATATGCCAACATCTTTATGGACCAATTTGAAAAAACTTTTGTCTATTCACATCCAGGCTTTGCGTCATCTGTGAGCTACTGGCGCAGGTATATAGATGATGTTTTTTTAATCTGGACGGGGGGTACCGAAGCACTGGGAGCATTTCACCGAGACCTCAACTCCAGCCTGATGGGCTTGACATTCTCAATATCCTATAGCAGGTCCTCCATGAATTTCTTGGATACCTTAGTCAGTGTAAATAACGACAGACATTTAGAAACAGATTTATATGTCAAGCCCACGGATCGCAATGGTTTGCTACAATATGACAGTTGCCATCCTAAACATATAAAGGTTTCCCTTCCTAAATCTCAACATGATCTTGTAGATAGAATAGTTTCTAAACCGGAAGTTTGCCGTATGAGACATCAAGAGATGGACTCTAGATTTCGAACTAGGGGTTATCCGACTGACATTTTACGCACACAACAGCATGTGACACGATCTCGAGTTGGGCAGAATGTATCCCGTATAGCATTTGTGAACAAATATCATCCGTTCAATAATTTAATCAACTCATGTGTGACCCGACATTGGGATATTCTTAGCAAAGCATACCCTCAGGTTAAAGAATTCACAGTCAAACCAATTATCAGTAATAAAAGATGTCCTAATTTAAGAGATCGCTTAATTAGAGCAGATGTGGGCCCCTCAGTGAGAGAATCATCACAAAGAGTTTTCTCTACACCCCGTAATGGGACTTTTCCCTGTTTAAGTTGTCACCAATGTTTTAACATTACTAAAGGGGATTTCTTTACACATCCTCGCTCTGGCAAAAGGTTTCCAATCAAAGGTCACTTTACCTGTAATTCGACATTTGTCGTATATCTTATTAAATGCCCATGCAGTCTCTGATATGTGGGTGAGACTACCCAGCATATCCGGGACCGCATTTCACAGCATAAATCTACTATAAGATGTGGCAAGACCCTATTACCGGTTCCAGCTCACTTCGCACAGAACAACCACACTGTAGCTCAATTAAGATATCAGATCATAGAACACATTCCATTGGCTAGAAGGGGTGGTGATAGGATCAAGAGACTAAAAGAGAGGGAATCCTTTTGGATTCATACTTTCCAGACTCTCACCCCATTATGACTAAACAGAGATTATGAGGTCTCCTATTAGTTTTCCTTCCCCGTTCCTGATTCCTATACAATTTATAATATTCAACATACATCATACATTCAATACGGTGTCTATATACCAATGTTAATATGTAACTTGTTGAATTAGATGTATTTTCAATTCTGTCTCCCGGTTCATATGTATTCATTGACAATGATTGGGTCGATTGAATCTTAGGTACCATATTTTCCAGCATATTACGAGGCTCCGCTGATTAATTCCATCAGTTTATTTATTCCATTATTCATTTATTCTTTATTTATTTAGTCCATCAGTCATTTATTCTTTATTTATTTGTTTTTCTTCTAATGATACATTTAGCATCCTGTTGTGAATTCAGCTTTCTGGCTCCCTCCGGTGGTTGTAGAGGGTAATGCAGTTGTGCCTGGACTGCAGGAGTGGACAGGTGTATCTACTAATTGCAAAACTGACTGGGGTATATAGCTTTGCAGGATCCTTTAGTCAGTGCCAGTTGTCCATTGTTCTGGAAGGATTCACTTCCCTGCTGGTCTCTCCAGTTTGCTGTGCTTTTCTACAAAGATAAGTCCTGGCTTGGTTTTTGCTGTCCACCTGCAGTGGACTTTATAGTTCTGTGCATTTTCATGTTTTTGTTTTGTCCAGTTTAATCTGTGAAGGATTTTTTGCAGCCTAGATATTTCTCTGGAGATGCAGATATACCCCCCATGTCTTTAGTCAGATGTGATCCGTATTTTCTGCGGTGGATATTTTCTAGTGTTTTTATACTGACCGCATAGTACTCTGTTCTATTCTTTCTTTTTAGCTAGTATGGCCTCCTATGCTAAAATCTGATTTCATATCTGGGTATGTTATTTCCCTCTCCTCTCACAGTCAATATTTGTGGGGGGCTATCTATCCTTTGGGGATTTTCTCTGAGGCAAGATAGGTTTCCTGTTTCTGTCTTAGGGGTAGTTAGATCTTAGGCTGTGCCGAGGGGTCTAGGGAGTGTTAGGTGCCCCCCACGGCTACTTCTAGTTGCGCTGCTAGGTTCAGGGTTTGCGGTCAGTACAGGGACCACCTTCTCCAGAGTCCGTCTCATGCTGCTCCTAGGCCACCAGATCATAACAGTACAACTGGCCAACAATGAGTTAATTGCATCTCAGAAGAAGGGCGGGAAGCTTTTGAGCCATTTTTTTTCCTTAGCCTGTTTGGTATTTTCCTCCCTCTTTACCTCTGGGTGGCTACGGAGTCTAGTATTAACATGAATGTTCAGGAGTTAGTTTCTCGGGTGGATCAGCTTGCTGCTAGTGTACAGGGTGTTGTGAATTCTGTTTTCAGGCTCCCTCATGTGGTCATGAATGGTACTTCGGCTGGTTCTCTCCATAGACTTTCTCTGGTGCCTGTGGGTGTTTCTGAGTTTCCTTCCACAGGTGACGAGGCTAATTCGTTAGTGGGCTGCTCTATTTAACTCCACTTGGATCTTTGCCCCATGCCAGCTGTCAATGTTGTAGCATTGGTCTAGTTCGCTCCTGGATCTTTCTGGTTACCTGTTTCCTCCAGCAGAAGCTAAGTTTCGCTTTGCTTTCTTCTTGTTTGCTAGTTTTTCTGTCCAGCATGCTTATGTGAATTTTGCCTTGCTTGCTGGAAGCTCTGGGACGCAGAGGGGCGCCTCCTCTCCGTTAGTCGGTGCGGAAGGTATTTTTCCCTGCACTCTCTGTGTGGCTTTTGTAGTGTTTTGTGCTGACTGCAAAGTGACCTCTCCTATCTTCTGTCTGTTTAGTAAGTTGGGCCTCTCTTTGCTAAATCTATTTCATCTCTGTGTTTGTGATTTCATCTTACTTACAGTCAATATATGTGGGGGGCTGCCTTTTCCTTTGGGGAATTTTCTCTGAGGCAAGATAGGCTTATTTTTCCTATCTCTAGGGCTAGCTAGTTCTGAGGCTGTGACGAGGCGCCTAGGTCATGATAGGAGCGCTCCACGGCTATTTCTAGTGTGCGTGATAGGATTAGGGATTGCGGTCAGCAGAGGTTCCACTTCCCAGAGCTTGTCCTGTGTTAATGTACTATCTGGTCTTTCCTGGTGCTCTAACTACCAGGTCCACTATTTGTCCTAACCACCAGATCATAACAGTACAGCTGGCCAAAAGTATTGATGCATCTCAATAGAGGGATAAGTGAAGCTCTGAGACCATTTTTTTTTCTTTGCAGCGTGTTCTGCCTCACTTTTCCCCTTTACCTCTGGGTGGTTCAGAACACAGGTGTAGACATGGACATTCAAGGTCTGTCCTCTTGGATGGATAATCACACTACAAGGGTACAAAACATTCAAGATTTTGGGGTTCAGAATCCGATGTCAGAGCCTAGGATTCCAATTCCTGATTTATTTTTTGGTGATAGATCTAAGTTCTTAAATTTCAAAAATAATTGTAAATTGTTTCTAGCTTTGAAACCTCGCTCCTCAGGTGATCCTGTTCAACAAGTAAGGATCATTATTTCTTTGTTACGTGGTGACCCTCAAGACTGGGCATTTTCCCTTGCGCCAGGAGATCCGGCATTGCGTGATGTGGATGCGTTTTTCCTGGCGCTCGGATTGCTTTATGACGAACCTAATTCAGTGGATCAGGCAGAGAAAATCTTGCTGGCCCTGTGTCAGGGTCAGGATGAAGCAGAGATATATTGTCAGAAGTTTAGAAAGTGGTCTGTGCTCACTCAGTGGAATGAATGTGCCCTGGCAGCAATCTTCAGAAAGGGTCTCTCTGAAGCCCTTAAAGATGTCATGGTGGGATTTCCCATGCCTTCTGGTCTGAATGAGTCTATGTCTTTGGCTATTCAGATCGATCGGCGCTTACGTGAGCGTAAAGCTGTGCACCATTTGGCGGTACTATCTGAGCATGGGCCTGAGCCTATGCAATGTGATAGCACTTTGACCAGAGCTGAACGGCAGGAACACAGACGTCGGAATGGGCTGTGTTTTTACTGTGGTGATTCCACTCATGCTATCTCCAATTGTCCTAAGCGCACTAAGCGGTTCGCTAGGTCTGCCACCATTGGTACGGTACAGTCAAAATTTCTATTGTCCGTTACTCTGATTTGTTCTTTGTCTTTCTACTCTGTTATGGCATTTGTGGATTCAGGCGCTGCCCTGAATTTGATGGACTTGCAGTATGCTAGGCGCTGTGGTTTTTTCTTGGAGCCCTTGCAGCATCCTATTCCATTGAGAGGAATTGATGCTACGCCTTTGGCCAAGAATAAGCCTCAGTACTGGACCCAATTGACCATGTGCATGGTTCCTGCACATCAGGAGGATATCCGTTTTTTGGTGTTACATAATCTGCATGATGTGGTCATTTTAGGGTTACCATGGCTACAGGTCCATAATCCAGTATTGGACTGGAAATCTATGTCTGTGTCCAGCTGGGGTTGCCAGGGGTACATGGTGATGTTCCATTTTTGTCAATTTTGTCTTCTACTCCTTCTGAAGTTCCGGAGTTTTTGTCGGATTATCAGGATGTATTTGATGAGCCCAAAGCCAGTGCCCTACCTCCTCATAGGGATTGCGATTGTGCAATTAATTTGATTCCTGCTAGTAAGTTTCCTAAGGGCCGATTGTTCAATTTATCTGTGCCAGAACACGCCGCTATGCAGAGTTATATAAAGGAATCCTTGGAGAAAGGCCATATTCGCCCATCGTCATCACCGTTGGGAGCAGGGTTCTTTTTTGTGGCCAAGAAGGATGGTTCTTTGAGACCTTGTATTGATTACCGCCTTCTTAATAAAATTACTGTCAAGTTCCAGTATCCTTTGCCGTTGCTGTCCGACTTGTTTGCTCGTATTAAAGGGGCTAGTTGGTTTACCAAGATAGACCTTCGAGGGGCGTATAATCTTGTGCGTATTAAACGGGCGATGAATGGAAAACAGCATTTAATACGCCCCAGGGCCATTTTGAGTACCTGGTGATGCCATTCGGGCTTTCCAATGCTCCATCAGTATTTTAGTCCTTTATGCATGACATCTTCCGAGAGTACCTGGATAAATTCCTGATTGTGTATTTGGATGATATTTTGGTCTTTTCGGATGATTGGGAGTCTCATGTAACATAGTAACATAGTAACATAGTTAGTAAGGCCGAAAAAAGACATTTGTCCATCTAGTTCAGCCTATATTCCATCATAATAAATACCCAGATCTACGTCCTTCTACAGAACCTAATAATTGTATGATACAATATTGTTCTGCTCCAGGAAGACATCCAGGCCTCTCTTGAACCCCTCGACTGAGTTCGCCATCACCACCTCCTCAGGCAAGCAATTCCAGATTCTCACTGCCCTAACAGTAAAGAATCCTCTTCTATGTTGGTGGAAAAACCTTCTCTCCTCCAGACGCAAACAATGCCCCCTTGTGCCCGTCACCTTCCTTGGTATAAACAGATCCTCAGCGAGATATTTGTATTGTCCCCTTATATACTTATACATGGTTATTAGATCGCCCCTCAGTCGTCTTTTTTCTAGTGAAGCAGTTCAGAATGGTGTTCCAGGTCCTTCGTGCTAATTCCTTGTTTGTGAAGGGGTCAAAGTGTCTCTTTGGAGTTCAGAATGTTTCATTTTTGGGGTTCATTTTTTCCCCTTCTACTGTCGAGATGGACCCTGTCAAAGTCCAGGCCATTCATGATTGGACTCAGCCGACATCTGTGAAGAGCCTGCAAAAGTTCCTGGGCTTTGCTAATTTTTATCGTCGCTTCATCGCTAATTTTTCTAGTGTCGCTAAACCGTTGACTGATTTGACCAAGAAGGGTGCTGATGTGGTCAATTGGTCTTCTGCGGCCGTGGATACTTTTCAGGAATTGAAGCGTCGTTTTTCTTCTGCCCCTGTGTTGTGCCAGCCAGATGTTTTGCTCCCGTTTCAGGTTGAGGTTGATGCCTCTGAGATTGGAGCAGGGGCTGTTTTGTCGCAAAGAAGTTCTGATGGCTCAGGAATGAAGCCATGTGCTTTCTTTTCTAGAAAGTTTTCGTCTGCTGAGCGCAATTATGATGTTGGTAATCGAGAATTGTTGGCCATGAAGTGGGCATTCGAGGAGTGGCGTCATTGGCTTGAAGGAGCCAAGCATCGCGTGGTGGTCTTGACAGATCACAAAAATTTGACTTATCTTGAGTCTGCCAAACGGTTGAATCCGAGACAGGCTCGATGGGCGTTATTTTTCTCCCGTTTTGATTTTGTGGTTTCGTACCTTCCGGGCTCTAAGAATGTGAAGGCTGATGCCCTGTCAAGGATTTTTGTGCCTGACTCTCCGGGTGTTTCTGAGCCGGCAGGTATTCTCAAAGAGGGGATAATTTTGTCTGCCATCTCCCCTGATTTGCGGCGGGTGCTGCAAAAATTTCAGGCTGATAGACCTGACCGTTGCCCAGCGGGGAAACTGTTTGTCCCTGATAAATGGACTAGCAGAGTTATCTCTGAGCTTCATTGTTCGGTGTTGGCTGGGCATCCTGGAATCTTTGGTACCAGAGATTTGGTGGCTAGATCCTTTTGGTGGCCTTCTTTGTCACGGGATGTGCGTTCTTTTGTGCAGTCCTGTGGGACTTGTGCTCGGGCTAAGCCCTGCTGTTCTCGTACTAGTGGGTTGTTTTTGCCCTTGCCGGTCCCGAAGAGGCCCTGGACACATATTTCTATGGATTTTATTTCGGATCTCCCCGTCTCTCAAAAGATGTCAGTCATTTGGGTGGTTTGTGATCGCTTTTCTAAGATGGTCCATCTGGTACCCTTGTCTAAATTGCCTTCCTCCTCTGATTTGGTGCCATTGTTTTTCCAGCATGTGGTTCGTTTACATGGCATCCCGGAGAACATCGTTTCGGACAGAGGTTCTCAGTTTGTTTCGAGATTTTGGCGATCCTTTTGTGCTAGGATGGGCATTGATTTGTCTTTTTCCTCGGCTTTCCATCCTCAGACAAATGGCCAAACCGAACGTACTAATCAGACGTTGGAAACATATCTGAGATGCTTTGTTTCTGCTGATCAGGATGATTGGGTGTCCTTTTTGCCGTTGGCTGAGTTTGCCCTTAATAATCGGGCCAGCTCGGCTACTTTGGTTTCGCCGTTTTTCTGCAATTCTGGTTTCCATCCTCGTTTCTCTTCAGGGCAGGTTGCGTCTTCGGACTGTCCTGGTGTAGATACTGTGGTGAATAGGTTGCAGCAGATTTGGACTCATGTGGTGGACAATTTGACATTGTCCCAGGAGAAGGCTCAACGTTTCGCTAACCGCCGGCGCTGTGTGGGTCCCCGACTTCGTGTTGGGGATTTAGTTTTGTTGTCGTCTCGTTATGTTCCTATGAAGGTTTCCTCTCCTAAGTTTAAGCCTCGTTTCATTGGTCCGTATAAAATTTCTGAGGTTATCAATCCTGTGTCATTTCGTTTGGCCCTTCCAGATTCTTTTGCCATCCATAATGTGTTCCATAGGTCGTTATTGCGGAGATACGTGGCGCCTGTGGTTCCATCCGTTGACCCTCCTGCTCCGGTGTTGGTTGAGGGGGAGTTGGAGTATGTGGTGGAGAAGATTTTGGATTCTCGTATTTCGAGACGGAAACTCCAGTACTTGGTCAAGTGGAAGGGTTATGGTCAGGAGGATAATTCCTGGGTTTTGCCTCTGATGTTCATGCGGCCGATCTGGTTCGTGCCTTTCATTTGGCTCATCCTGGTCGGCCTGGTGACCCCTCCTCAAGGGGGGGGGGTACTGTTGTGAATTCTGTTTTTGGGCTCCCTCCTGTGGTCATGAATGGTACTTCGGCTGGTTCTGTCCATAGACTTTCTCTGGTGCCTGTGGGTGTTTCTGAGTTTCCTTCCACAGGTGACGAGGCTAATTCGTTAGTGGGCTGCTCTATTTAACTCCACTTGGATCTTTGCCCCATGCCAGCTGTCAATGTTGTAGCATTGGTCTAGTTCGCTCCTGGATCTTTCTGGTTACCTGTTTCCTCCAGCAGAAGCTAAGTTTCGCTTTGCTTTTTTCTTGTTTGCTAGTTTTTCTGTCCAGCATGCTTATGTGAATTTTGCCTTGCTTGCTGGGAGCTCTGGGACGCAGAGGGGCGCCTCCGCTCCGTTAGTCGGTGCGGAAGGTATTTTTCCCTGCACTCTGTGTGGCTTTTGTAGGGTTTTGTGCTGACTGCAAAGTGACCTTTCCTATCTTCTGTCTGTTTAGTAAGTTGGGCCTCTCTTTGCTAAATCTATTTCATCTCTGTGTTTGTGATTTCATCTTACTCACAGTCAATATATGTGGGGGGCTGCCTTTTCCTTTGGGGAATTTTCTCTGAGGCAAGATAGGCTTATTTTTCCTATCTCTAGGGCTAGCTAGTTCTGGGGCTGTGACGAGGCGCCTAGGTCATGATAGGAGCGCTCCACGGCTATTTCTAGTGTGCGTGATAGGATTAGGGATTGCGGTCAGCAGAGGTTCCACTTCCCAGAGCTTGTCCTGTGTTAATGTACTATCTGGTCTTTCCTGGTGCTCTAACTACCAGGTCCACTATTTGTCCTAACCACCAGATCATAACAACAGGGTATTTCAGATTTCATTGTTCAAACTCCTGCCTTAGAACCTAAGATTCCCATTCCTGATTTATTCTTTGGTGACGGATCCAAAGTTTTGAGTTTCAAAAATAACTGTAAACTGTTTTTTGCATTAAGACCCCGGTCTTCTGGTGTTCCAATTCAGCAGGTTAAAATCATCATATCTCTGCTGCGTGGTGACCCACAGGATTGGGAATCTGGCAATCCTGCTTTGCCTAATGTTGATTCGTTCTTTCAGGCATTGGGGTAGTTGTATGATGAGCCTAATTCTGTGGGTCAGGCTGAAAAAATCTTGTTAGCCCTGTGTCAAGGTCAAGAAGCGGCAGAATTGTATTGCCAGAAATTTAGAAAATGGTCTGTACTGACTAAATGGAATGAGGATTGTTATGGCTGGCAATCAGGCAACACAGCGTGCAGTAATCAGCGCACATACAGAGATCTGGCAATAACCAAAAACAATAGGACGAGCTCTGAGACGTGGAATCTCTGTAGACTGCAGTACCTGATCTATCCTCACACAACTATAAGCAGCAGTGGATTGCGCCTATCACTACCTATGCAACTCGGCACTGCCTGAGGAGCTGACTAGCCTGAAGATAGAAATACAAGCCTGACTTACCTCAGAGAAATACCCCAAAGGAATAGGCAGCCCCCCACATATAATGACTGTTTGCAAGATGAAAAGACAAACGTAGGAATGAAATAGATTCAGCAAAGTGAGGCCCGATATTCTAGACAGAGCGAGGATAGCAAAGAGAACTATGCAGTCTACAAAAAACCCTAAAACGAAAACCACGCAAAGGGGCAAAAAGACCCACCGTGCCGAACTAACAGCACGGCGGTGCACCCCTTTGCTTCTCAGAGCTTCCAGCAAAAGTTAATAGCAAGCTGGACAGAAAAAACAGAAAACAAACTAGAAGCACTTATCTAGCAGAGCAGCAGGCCCAAGGAAAGATGCAGTAGCTCAGATCCAACACTGGAACATTGACAAGGAGCAAGGAAGACAGACTCAGGTGGAGCTAAATAGCAAGGCAGCCAACGAGCTCACCAAAACACCTGAGGGAGGAAGCCCAGAGACTGCAATACCACTTGTGACCACAGAAGTGAATTCAGCCACAGAATTCACAACAGTACCCCCCCCTTGAGGAGGGGTCACCGAACCCTCACCAGAACCCCCAGGCCGACCAGGATGAGCCACATGAAAGGCACGAACAAGATCTGGGGCATGGACATCAGAGGCAAAAACCCAGGAATTATCTTCCTGAGCATAACCCTTCCATTTGACCAGATACTGGAGTTTCCGTCTAGAGACACGAGAATCCAAAATCTTCTCCACAATATACTCCAATTCCCCCTCCACCAAAACAGGGGCAGGAGGCTCCACAGATGGAACCATAGGTGCCACGTATCTCCTCAACAACGACCTATGGAATACATTATGTATGGAAAAGGAGTCTGGGAGGATCAGACGAAAAGACACCGGATTGAGAATCTCAGAAATCCTATACGGACCAATAAAACGAGGTTTAAATTTAGGAGAGGAAACCTTCATAGGAATATGACGAGAAGATAACCAAACCAGATCCCCAACACGAAGTCGGGGTCCCACACTGCGTCTGCGATTAGCGAAAAGCTGAGCCTTCTCCTGGGACAAGGTCAAATTGTCCACTACCTGAGTCCAGATCTGCTGCAACCTGTCCACCACAGAATCCACACCAGGACAGTCCGAAGACTCAACCTGTCCTGAAGAGAAACGAGGATGGAACCCAGAATTGCAGAAAAATGGAGAGACCAAGGTAGCCGAGCTGGCCCGATTATTAAGGGCGAACTCAGCCAACGGCAAAAATGACACCCAATCATCCTGGTCAGCGGAAACAAAACATCTCAGATATGTTTCCAAGGTCTGATTGGTTCGTTCGGTCTGGCCATTAGTCTGAGGATGGAAGGCCGAGGAGAAAGATAGGTCAATGCCCATCCTACCACAAAAGGCTCGCCAGAACCTCGAGACAAACTGGGAACCTCTGTCAGAAACAATATTCTCAGGAATGCCATGTAAACGAACCACATGCTGGAAGAACAAAGGCACCAAATCAGAGGAGGAAGGCAATTTAACCAAAGGCACCAGATGGACCATTTTAGAAAAGCGATCACAGACCACCCAAATGACCGACATTTTTTGAGAAACGGGAAGGTCAGAAATGAAATCCATCGAAATATGTGTCCAAGGCCTCTTCGGGACCGGCAAGGGCAAAAGCAACCCACTGGCACGTGAACAGCAGGGCTTAGCCCTAGCACAAATTCCACAGGACTGCACAAAAGCACGCACATCCCGCGACAGAGATGGCCACCAGAAGGATCTAGCAACCAACTCCCTGGTACCAAAGATTCCTGGATGACCGGCCAGCACCGAACAATGAAGTTCAGAGATAACTTTACTAGTCCACCTATCAGGGACGAACAGTTTCTCGGCCGGACAACGATCAGGTTTATTAGCCTGAAATTTCTGCAACACTCTCCGCAAATCAGGGGAGATGGCAGACACAATGACTCCTTCCTTGAGGATACTCGCCGGCTCAGATAACCCCGGAGAGTCGGGCACAAAACTCCTAGACAGAGCATCCGCCTTCACATTTTTAGAGCCCGGAAGGTATGAAATCACAAAATCAAAACGAGCAAAAAATAACGACCAACGGGCCTGTCTAGGATTCAAGCGCTTGGCAGACTCAAGATAAGTAAGGTTCTTATGATCAGTCAAAACCACCACGCGATGCTTAGCACCCTCAAGCCAATGACGCCACTCCTCGAATGCCCACTTCATGGCCAGCAACTCTCGGTTGCCCACATCATAATTACGCTCAGCAGCAGAAAATTTCCTGGAAAAGAAAGCACATGGTTTGAACACTGAGCAACCAGAACCTCTCTGTGACAAAACCGCCCCTGCACCAATCTCAGAAGCATCAACCTCGACCTGGAACGGAAGAGAAACATCAGGTTGACACAACACAGGGGCACAGCAAAAACGACGCTTCAACTCCTGAAAAGCTTCCACGGCAGCAGAAGACCAATTAACCAAATCAGCACCCTTCTTGGTCAAATCGGTCAATGGTCTGGCAATGCTAGAAAAATTACAGATGAAGCGACGATAAAAATTAGCAAAGCCCAGGAATTTCTGCAGACTTTTTAGAGATGTCGGCTGAGTCCAATCCTGGATGGCCTGAACCTTAACCGGATCCATCTCGATAGTAGAAGGGGAAAAGATGAACCCCAAAAATGAAACTTTCTGCACACCGAAGAGACACTTTGATCCCTTCACGAACAAGGAATTAGCACGCAGTACCTGGAAAACCATTCTGACTTGCTTCACATGAGACTCCCAATCATCTGAGAAGATCAAAATGTCATCCAAGTAAACAATCAAGAATTTATCCAGATACTCACGGAAAATGTCATGCATAAAAGACTGAAAAACAGATGGAGCATTGGCAAGTCCGAACGGCATCACCAGATACTCAAAATGACCCTCGGGCGTATTAAATGCCGTTTTCCATTCATCTCCCTGCCTGATTCTCACCAGATTATACGCACCACGAAGATCAATCTTAGTAAACCAACTAGCCCCCTTAATCCGAGCAAACAAGTCAGAAATCAATGGCAAGGGATACTGAAACTTAACAGTGATCTTATTAAGAAGACGGTAATCAATACACGGTCTTAGCGAACCATCCTTCTTGGCTACAAAAAAGAACCCTGCTCCCAATGGTGACGACGATGGGCGAATATGTCCCTTCTCCAGGGACTCCTTCACATAACTGCGCATAGCGGTGTGTTCAGGTACGGACAAATTAAATAAACGACCCTTAGGGAATTTACTACCAGGAATCAAATCGATAGCACAATCACAATTCCTATGCGGAGGTAGGGCATCAGACTTGGACTCTTCAAATACATCCTGAAAGTCCGACAAGAACTCTGGGATGTCAGAAGGAATGGATGACGAAATAGACAAAAATGGAACATCACCATGTACTCCCTGACAACCCCAGCTGGTTACCGACATAGAGTTCCAATCCAATACTGGATTATGGGTTTGTAGCCATGGCAACCCCAACACGACCACATCATGCAAATTATGCAGTACCAGAAAGCGAATAACTTCCTGATGTGCAGGAGCAATGCACATGGTCAGCTGGGCCCAGTACTGAGGCTTATTCTTGGCCAAAGGTGTAGCATCAATTCCTCTCAACGGAATAGGACACCGCAAAGGCTCCAAGAAAAATCCACAACGTTTAGCATAATCCAAATCCATCAGATTCAGGGCAGCGCCTGAATCCACAAACGCCATGACAGAATACGATGACAAAGAGCACATTAAGGTAATGGACAAAAGGAATTTGGACTGTACAGTACCAATAACGGCAGAGCTATCGAACCGCCTAGTGCGTTTAGGACAATTAGAAATAGCATGAGTAGAATCACCACAATAGAAACACAGTCTGTTCAGACGTCTGTGTTCTTGCCGTTCTACTTTAGTCATAGTCCTGTCGCACTGCATAGGCTCAGGTTTACTCTCAGACAATACCG
This sequence comes from Ranitomeya imitator, assembly GCF_032444005.1. Classification (NCBI taxonomy): domain Eukaryota; kingdom Metazoa; phylum Chordata; class Amphibia; order Anura; family Dendrobatidae; genus Ranitomeya; species Ranitomeya imitator. Next base: position 837,510,595 of record NC_091282.1, read on the forward strand.
CCAGATGGTGCACAGATTTACGCTCGCGCAAGCGACGACCGATCTGAATGGCCAAGGACATAGACTCATTCAAACCAGCAGGCATAGGAAATCCCACCATTACATCCTTAAGAGCTTCAGAGAGACCCTTTCTGAACAAAGCCGCTAGTGCAGATTCATTCCACAGAGTGAGTACTGACCACTTCCTAAATTTCTGAAAATATACTTCTACATCATCCTGACCCTGGCATAAAGCCAGCAGATTTTTCTCAGCCTGATCCACTGAATTAGGCTCATCGTAAAGCAATCCCAGCGCCTGGAAAAATGCATCAACATTACTCAATGCAGAATCTCCTGGTGCAAGAGAAAACGCCCAGTCCTGTGGGTCGCCGCGCAAAAAAGAAATAATAATCAAAACCTGTTGAATAGGATTACCAAAAGAATGAGGTTTCAAGGCCAAAAATAGCTTACAATTATTTCTGAAGCTCAGGAATTTAGTTCTGTCACCAAAAAACAAATCAGGAATCGGAATTCTTGGTTCTAGCATCGATTTCTGATCAATAGTATCTTGAATCTTTTGTACATTTACAACGAGATTATCCATTGAGGAGCACAGAGCCTGAATATCCATGTCCACAGCTGTGTCCTGAAGCACTCTAATGTCTAGGGGAAAAAAAAGACTGAAGACAGAGCTAAGAAAAAAAAATGCTGTCAGGATTTCTTTTTTCCCTCTATTGGAAATCATTGGTGTGGCTCCTTGTACTGTTATGGCTGGCAATCAGGCAACACAGCGTGCAGTAATCAGCGCACATACAGAGATCTGGCAATAACCAAAAACAATAGGACGAGCTCTGAGACGTGGAATCTCTGTAGACTGCAGTACCTGATCTATCCTCACACAACTATAAGCAGCAGTGGATTGCGCCTATCACTACCTATGCAACTCGGCACTGCCTGAGGAGCTGACTAGCCTGAAGATAGAAATACAAGCCTGACTTACCTCAGAGAAATACCCCAAAGGAATAGGCAGCCCCCCACATATAATGACTGTTAGCAAGATGAAAAGACAAACGTAGGAATGAAATAGATTCAGCAAAGTGAGGCCCGATATTCTAGACAGAGCGAGGATAGCAAAGAGAACTATGCAGTCTACAAAAACCCTAAAACGAAAACCACGCAAAGGGGCAAAAAGACCCACCGTGCCGAACTAACAGCACGGCGGTGCACCCCTTTGCTTCTCAGAGCTTCCAGCAAAAGTTAATAGCAAGCTGGACAGAAAAAACAGAAAACAAACTAGAAGCACTTATCTAGCAGAGCAGCAGGCCCAAGGAAAGATGCAGTAGCTCAGATCCAACACTGGAACATTGACAAGGAGCAAGGAAGACAGACTCAGGTGGAGCTAAATAGCAAGGCAGCCAACGAGCTCACCAAAACACCTGAGGGAGGAAGCCCAGAGACTGCAATACCACTTGTGACCACAGAAGTGAATTCAGCCACAGAATTCACAACAGTACCCCCCCCTTGAGGAGGGGTCACCGAACCCTCACCAGAACCCCCAGGCCGACCAGGATGAGCCACATGAAAGGCACGAACAAGATCTGGGGCATGGACATCAGAGGCAAAAACCCAGGAATTATCTTCCTGAGCATAACCCTTCCATTTGACCAGATACTGGAGTTTCCGTCTAGAGACACGAGAATCCAAAATCTTCTCCACAATATACTCCAATTCCCCCTCCACCAAAACAGGGGCAGGAGGCTCCACAGATGGAACCATAGGTGCCACGTATCTCCTCAACAACGACCTATGGAATACATTATGTATGGAAAAGGAGTCTGGGAGGATCAGACGAAAAGACACCGGATTGAGAATCTCAGAAATCCTATACGGACCAATAAAACGAGGTTTAAATTTAGGAGAGGAAACCTTCATAGGAATATGACGAGAAGATAACCAAACCAGATCCCCAACACGAAGTCGGGGTCCCACACTGCGTCTGCGATTAGCGAAAAGCTGAGCCTTCTCCTGGGACAAGGTCAAATTGTCCACTACCTGAGTCCAGATCTGCTGCAACCTGTCCACCACAGAATCCACACCAGGACAGTCCGAAGACTCAACCTGTCCTGAAGAGAAACGAGGATGGAACCCAGAATTGCAGAAAAATGGAGAGACCAAGGTAGCCGAGCTGGCCCGATTATTAAGGGCGAACTCAGCCAACGGCAAAAATGACACCCAATCATCCTGGTCAGCGGAAACAAAACATCTCAGATATGTTTCCAAGGTCTGATTGGTTCGTTCGGTCTGGCCATTAGTCTGAGGATGGAAGGCCGAGGAGAAAGATAGGTCAATGCCCATCCTACCACAAAAGGCTCGCCAGAACCTCGAGACAAACTGGGAACCTCTGTCAGAAACAATATTCTCAGGAATGCCATGTAAACGAACCACATGCTGGAAGAACAAAGGCACCAAATCAGAGGAGGAAGGCAATTTAACCAAAGGCACCAGATGGACCATTTTAGAAAAGCGATCACAGACCACCCAAATGACCGACATTTTTTGAGAAACGGGAAGGTCAGAAATGAAATCCATCGAAATATGTGTCCAAGGCCTCTTCGGGACCGGCAAGGGCAAAAGCAACCCACTGGCACGTGAACAGCAGGGCTTAGCCCTAGCACAAATTCCACAGGACTGCACAAAAGCACGCACATCCCGCGACAGAGATGGCCACCAGAAGGATCTAGCAACCAACTCCCTGGTACCAAAGATTCCTGGATGACCGGCCAGCACCGAACAATGAAGTTCAGAGATAACTTTACTAGTCCACCTATCAGGGACGAACAGTTTCTCGGCCGGACAACGATCAGGTTTATTAGCCTGAAATTTCTGCAACACTCTCCGCAAATCAGGGGAGATGGCAGACACAATGACTCCTTCCTTGAGGATACTCGCCGGCTCAGATAACCCCGGAGAGTCGGGCACAAAACTCCTAGACAGAGCATCCGCCTTCACATTTTTAGAGCCCGGAAGGTATGAAATCACAAAATCAAAACGAGCAAAAAATAACGACCAACGGGCCTGTCTAGGATTCAAGCGCTTGGCAGACTCAAGATAAGTAAGGTTCTTATGATCAGTCAAAACCACCACGCGATGCTTAGCACCCTCAAGCCAATGACGCCACTCCTCGAATGCCCACTTCATGGCCAGCAACTCTCGGTTGCCCACATCATAATTACGCTCAGCAGCAGAAAATTTCCTGGAAAAGAAAGCACATGGTTTGAACACTGAGCAACCAGAACCTCTCTGTGACAAAACCGCCCCTGCACCAATCTCAGAAGCATCAACCTCGACCTGGAACGGAAGAGAAACATCAGGTTGACACAACACAGGGGCACAGCAAAAACGACGCTTCAACTCCTGAAAAGCTTCCACGGCAGCAGAAGACCAATTAACCAAATCAGCACCCTTCTTGGTCAAATCGGTCAATGGTCTGGCAATGCTAGAAAAATTACAGATGAAGCGACGATAAAAATTAGCAAAGCCCAGGAATTTCTGCAGACTTTTTAGAGATGTCGGCTGAGTCCAATCCTGGATGGCCTGAACCTTAACCGGATCCATCTCGATAGTAGAAGGGGAAAAGATGAACCCCAAAAATGAAACTTTCTGCACACCGAAGAGACACTTTGATCCCTTCACGAACAAGGAATTAGCACGCAGTACCTGGAAAACCATTCTGACTTGCTTCACATGAGACTCCCAATCATCTGAGAAGATCAAAATGTCATCCAAGTAAACAATCAAGAATTTATCCAGATACTCACGGAAAATGTCATGCATAAAAGACTGAAAAACAGATGGAGCATTGGCAAGTCCGAACGGCATCACCAGATACTCAAAATGACCCTCGGGCGTATTAAATGCCGTTTTCCATTCATCTCCCTGCCTGATTCTCACCAGATTATACGCACCACGAAGATCAATCTTAGTAAACCAACTAGCCCCCTTAATCCGAGCAAACAAGTCAGAAATCAATGGCAAGGGATACTGAAACTTAACAGTGATCTTATTAAGAAGACGGTAATCAATACACGGTCTTAGCGAACCATCCTTCTTGGCTACAAAAAAGAACCCTGCTCCCAATGGTGACGACGATGGGCGAATATGTCCCTTCTCCAGGGACTCCTTCACATAACTGCGCATAGCGGTGTGTTCAGGTACGGACAAATTAAATAAACGACCCTTAGGGAATTTACTACCAGGAATCAAATCGATAGCACAATCACAATTCCTATGCGGAGGTAGGGCATCAGACTTGGACTCTTCAAATACATCCTGAAAGTCCGACAAGAACTCTGGGATGTCAGAAGGAATGGATGACGAAATAGACAAAAATGGAACATCACCATGTACTCCCTGACAACCCCAGCTGGTTACCGACATAGAGTTCCAATCCAATACTGGATTATGGGTTTGTAGCCATGGCAACCCCAACACGACCACATCATGCAAATTATGCAGTACCAGAAAGCGAATAACTTCCTGATGTGCAGGAGCAATGCACATGGTCAGCTGGGCCCAGTACTGAGGCTTATTCTTGGCCAAAGGTGTAGCATCAATTCCTCTCAACGGAATAGGACACCGCAAAGGCTCCAAGAAAAATCCACAACGTTTAGCATAATCCAAATCCATCAGATTCAGGGCAGCGCCTGAATCCACAAACGCCATGACAGAATACGATGACAAAGAGCACATTAAGGTAATGGACAAAAGGAATTTGGACTGTACAGTACCAATAACGGCAGAGCTATCGAACCGCCTAGTGCGTTTAGGACAATTAGAAATAGCATGAGTAGAATCACCACAATAGAAACACAGTCTGTTCAGACGTCTGTGTTCTTGCCGTTCTACTTTAGTCATAGTCCTGTCGCACTGCATAGGCTCAGGTTTACTCTCAAACAATACCGCCAGATGGTGCACAGATTTACGCTCGCGCAAGCGACGACCGATCTGAATGGCCAAGGACATAGACTCATTCAAACCAGCAGGCATAGGAAATCCCACCATTACATCCTTAAGAGCTTCAGAGAGACCCTTTCTGAACAAAGCCGCTAGTGCAGATTCATTCCACAGAGTGAGTACTGACCACTTCCTAAATTTCTGACAATATACTTCTACATCATCCTGACCCTGGCATAAAGCCAGCAGATTTTTCTCAGCCTGATCCACTGAATTAGGCTCATCGTAAAGCAATCCCAGCGCCTGGAAAAATGCATCAACATTACTCAATGCAGAATCTCCTGGTGCAAGAGAAAACGCCCAGTCCTGTGGGTCGCCGCGCAAAAAAGAAATAATAATCAAAACCTGTTGAATAGGATTACCAGAAGAATGAGGTTTCAAGGCCAAAAATAGCTTACAATTATTTCTGAAGCTCAGGAATTTAGTTCTGTCACCAAAAAACAAATCAGGAATCGGAATTCTTGGTTCTAGCATCGATTTCTGATCAATAGTATCTTGAATCTTTTGTACATTTACAACGAGATTATCCATTGAGGAGCACAGAGCCTGAATATCCATGTCCACAGCTGTGTCCTGAAGCACTCTAATGTCTAGGGGAAAAAAAAGACTGAAGACAGAGCTAAGAAAAAAAAATGCTGTCAGGATTTCTTTTTTCCCTCTATTGGAAATCATTGGTGTGGCTCCTTGTACTGTTATGGCTGGCAATCAGGCAACACAGCGTGCAGTAATCAGCGCACATACAGAGATCTGGCAATAACCAAAAACAATAGGACGAGCTCTGAGACGTGGAATCTCTGTAGACTGCAGTACCTGATCTATCCTCACACAACTATAAGCAGCAGTGGATTGCGCCTATCACTACCTATGCAACTCGGCACTGCCTGAGGAGCTGACTAGCCTGAAGATAGAAATACAAGCCTGACTTACCTCAGAGAAATACCCCAAAGGAATAGGCAGCCCCCCACATATAATGACTGTTAGCAAGATGAAAAGACAAACGTAGGAATGAAATAGATTCAGCAAAGTGAGGCCCGATATTCTAGACAGAGCGAGGATAGCAAAGAGAACTATGCAGTCTACAAAAACCCTAAAACGAAAACCACGCAAAGGGGCAAAAAGACCCACCGTGCCGAACTAACAGCACGGCGGTGCACCCCTTTGCTTCTCAGAGCTTCCAGCAAAAGTTAATAGCAAGCTGGACAGAAAAAACAGAAAACAAACTAGAAGCACTTATCTAGCAGAGCAGCAGGCCCAAGGAAAGATGCAGTAGCTCAGATCCAACACTGGAACATTGACAAGGAGCAAGGAAGACAGACTCAGGTGGAGCTAAATAGCAAGGCAGCCAACGAGCTCACCAAAACACCTGAGGGAGGAAGCCCAGAGACTGCAATACCACTTGTGACCACAGAAGTGAATTCAGCCACAGAATTCACAACAGTACCCCCCCCTTGAGGAGGGGTCACCGAACCCTCACCAGAACCCCCAGGCCGACCAGGATGAGCCACATGAAAGGCACGAACAAGATCTGGGGCATGGACATCAGAGGCAAAAACCCAGGAATTATCTTCCTGAGCATAACCCTTCCATTTGACCAGATACTGGAGTTTCCGTCTAGAGACACGAGAATCCAAAATCTTCTCCACAATATACTCCAATTCCCCCTCCACCAAAACAGGGGCAGGAGGCTCCACAGATGGGACCATAGGTGCCACGTATCTCCTCAACAACGACCTATGGAATACATTATGTATGGAAAAGGAGTCTGGGAGGATCAGACGAAAAGACACCGGATTGAGAATCTCAGAAATCCTATACGGACCAATAAAACGAGGTTTAAATTTAGGAGAGGAAACCTTCATAGGAATATGACGAGAAGATAACCAAACCAGATCCCCAACACGAAGTCGGGGTCCCACACTGCGTCTGCGATTAGCGAAAAGCTGAGCCTTCTCCTGGGACAAGGTCAAATTGTCCACTACCTGAGTCCAGATCTGCTGCAACCTGTCCACCACAGAATCCACACCAGGACAGTCCGAAGACTCAACCTGTCCTGAAGAGAAACGAGGATGGAACCCAGAATTGCAGAAAAATGGAGAGACCAAGGTAGCCGAGCTGGCCCGATTATTAAGGGCGAACTCAGCCAACGGCAAAAATGACACCCAATCATCCTGGTCAGCGGAAACAAAACATCTCAGATATGTTTCCAAGGTCTGATTGGTTCGTTCGGTCTGGCCATTAGTCTGAGGATGGAAGGCCGAGGAGAAAGATAGGTCAATGCCCATCCTACCACAAAAGGCTCGCCAGAACCTCGAGACAAACTGGGAACCTCTGTCAGAAACAATATTCTCAGGAATGCCATGTAAACGAACCACATGCTGGAAGAACAAAGGCACCAAATCAGAGGAGGAAGGCAATTTAACCAAAGGCACCAGATGGACCATTTTAGAAAAGCGATCACAGACCACCCAAATGACCGACATTTTTTGAGAAACGGGAAGGTCAGAAATGAAATCCATCGAAATATGTGTCCAAGGCCTCTTCGGGACCGGCAAGGGCAAAAGCAACCCACTGGCACGTGAACAGCAGGGCTTAGCCCTAGCACAAATTCCACAGGACTGCACAAAAGCACGCACATCCCGCGACAGAGATGGCCACCAGAAGGATCTAGCAACCAACTCCCTGGTACCAAAGATTCCTGGATGACCGGCCAGCACCGAACAATGAAGTTCAGAGATAACTTTACTAGTCCACCTATCAGGGACGAACAGTTTCTCGGCCGGACAACGATCAGGTTTATTAGCCTGAAATTTCTGCAACACTCTCCGCAAATCAGGGGAGATGGCAGACACAATGACTCCTTCCTTGAGGATACTCGCCGGCTCAGATAACCCCGGAGAGTCGGGCACAAAACTCCTAGACAGAGCATCCGCCTTCACATTTTTAGAGCCCGGAAGGTATGAAATCACAAAATCAAAACGAGCAAAAAATAACGACCAACGGGCCTGTCTAGGATTCAAGCGCTTGGCAGACTCAAGATAAGTAAGGTTCTTATGATCAGTCAAAACCACCACGCGATGCTTAGCACCCTCAAGCCAATGACGCCACTCCTCGAATGCCCACTTCATGGCCAGCAACTCTCGGTTGCCCACATCATAATTACGCTCAGCAGCAGAAAATTTCCTGGAAAAGAAAGCACATGGTTTGAACACTGAGCAACCAGAACCTCTCTGTGACAAAACCGCCCCTGCACCAATCTCAGAAGCATCAACCTCGACCTGGAACGGAAGAGAAACATCAGGTTGACACAACACAGGGGCACAGCAAAAACGACGCTTCAACTCCTGAAAAGCTTCCACGGCAGCAGAAGACCAATTAACCAAATCAGCACCCTTCTTGGTCAAATCGGTCAATGGTCTGGCAATGCTAGAAAAATTACAGATGAAGCGACGATAAAAATTAGCAAAGCCCAGGAATTTCTGCAGACTTTTTAGAGATGTCGGCTGAGTCCAATCCTGGATGGCCTGAACCTTAACCGGATCCATCTCGATAGTAGAAGGGGAAAAGATGAACCCCAAAAATGAAACTTTCTGCACACCGAAGAGACACTTTGATCCCTTCACGAACAAGGAATTAGCACGCAGTACCTGGAAAACCATTCTGACTTGCTTCACATGAGACTCCCAATCATCTGAGAAGATCAAAATGTCATCCAAGTAAACAATCAAGAATTTATCCAGATACTCACGGAAAATGTCATGCATAAAAGACTGAAAAACAGATGGAGCATTGGCAAGTCCGAACGGCATCACCAGATACTCAAAATGACCCTCGGGCGTATTAAATGCCGTTTTCCATTCATCTCCCTGCCTGATTCTCACCAGATTATACGCACCACGAAGATCAATCTTAGTAAACCAACTAGCCCCCTTAATCCGAGCAAACAAGTCAGAAATCAATGGCAAGGGATACTGAAACTTAACAGTGATCTTATTAAGAAGACGGTAATCAATACACGGTCTTAGCGAACCATCCTTCTTGGCTACAAAAAAGAACCCTGCTCCCAATGGTGACGACGATGGGCGAATATGTCCCTTCTCCAGGGACTCCTTCACATAACTGCACATAGCGGTGTGTTCAGGTACGGACAAATTAAATAAACGACCCTTAGGGAATTTACTACCAGGAATCAAATCGATAGCACAATCACAATTCCTATGCGGAGGTAGGGCATCAGACTTGGACTCTTCAAATACATCCTGAAAGTCCGACAAGAACTCTGGGATGTCAGAAGGAATGGATGACGAAATAGACAAAAATGGAACATCACCATGTACTCCCTGACAACCCCAGCTGGTTACCGACATAGAGTTCCAATCCAATACTGGATTATGGGTTTGTAGCCATGGCAACCCCAACACGACCACATCATGCAAATTATGCAGTACCAGAAAGCGAATAACTTCCTGATGTGCAGGAGCAATGCACATGGTCAGCTGGGCCCAGTACTGAGGCTTATTCTTGGCCAAAGGTGTAGCATCAATTCCTCTCAACGGAATAGGACACCACAAAGGCTCCAAGAAAAATCCACAACGTTTAGCATAATCCAAATCCATCAGATTCAGGGCAGCGCCTGAATCCACAAACGCCATGACAGAATACGATGACAAAGAGCACATTAAGGTAATGGACAAAAGGAATTTGGACTGTACAGTACCAATAACGGCAGAGCTATCGAACCGCCTAGTGCGTTTAGGACAATTAGAAATAGCATGAGTAGAATCACCACAATAGAAACACAGTCTGTTCAGACGTCTGTGTTCTTGCCGTTCTACTTTAGTCATAGTCCTGTCGCACTGCATAGGCTCAGGTTTACTCTCAGACAATACCGCCAGATGGTGCACAGATTTACGCTCGCGCAAGCGACGACCGATCTGAATGGCCAAGGACATAGACTCATTCAAACCAGCAGGCATAGGAAATCCCACCATTACATCCTTAAGAGCTTCAGAGAGACCCTTTCTGAACAAAGCCGCTAGTGCAGATTCATTCCACAGAGTGAGTACTGACCACTTCCTAAATTTCTGACAATATACTTCTACATCATCCTGACCCTGGCATAAAGCCAGCAGATTTTTCTCAGCCTGATCCACTGAATTAGGCTCATCGTAAAGCAATCCCAGCGCCTGGAAAAATGCATCAACATTACTCAATGCAGAATCTCCTGGTGCAAGAGAAAACGCCCAGTCCTGTGGGTCACCGCGCAAAAAAGAAATAATAATCAAAACCTGTTGAATAGGATTACCAGAAGAATGAGGTTTCAAGGCCAAAAATAGCTTACAATTATTTCTGAAGCTCAGGAATTTAGTTCTGTCACCAAAAAACAAATCAGGAATCGGAATTCTTGGTTCTAGCATCGATTTCTGATCAATAGTATCTTGAATCTTTTGTACATTTACAACGAGATTATCCATTGAGGAGCACAGAGCCTGAATATCCATGCCCACAGCTGTGTCCTGAAGCACTCTAATGTCTAGGGGAAAAAAAAGACTGAAGACAGAGCTAAGAAAAAAAAATGCTGTCAGGATTTCTTTTTTCCCTCTATTGGAAATCATTGGTGTGGCTCCTTGTACTGTTATGGCTGGCAATCAGGCAACACAGCGTGCAGTAATCAGCGCACATACAGAGATCTGGCAATAACCAAAAACAATAGGACGAGCTCTGAGACGTGGAATCTCTGTAGACTGCAGTACCTGATCTATCCTCACACAACTATAAGCAGCAGTGGATTGCGCCTATCACTACCTATGCAACTCGGCACTGCCTGAGGAGCTGACTAGCCTGAAGATAGAAATACAAGCCTGACTTACCTCAGAGAAATACCCCAAAGGAATAGGCAGCCCCCCACATATAATGACTGTTAGCAAGATGAAAAGACAAACGTAGGAATGAAATAGATTCAGCAAAGTGAGGCCCGATATTCTAGACAGAGCGAGGATAGCAAAGAGAACTATGCAGTCTACAAAAACCCTAAAACGAAAACCACGCAAAGGGGCAAAAAGACCCACCGTGCCGAACTAACAGCACGGCGGTGCACCCCTTTGCTTCTCAGAGCTTCCAGCAAAAGTTAATAGCAAGCTGGACAGAAAAAACAGAAAACAAACTAGAAGCACTTATCTAGCAGAGCAGCAGGCCCAAGGAAAGATGCAGTAGCTCAGATCCAACACTGGAACATTGACAAGGAGCAAGGAAGACAGACTCAGGTGGAGCTAAATAGCAAGGCAGCCAACGAGCTCACCAAAACACCTGAGGGAGGAAGCCCAGAGACTGCAATACCACTTGTGACCACAGAAGTGAATTCAGCCACAGAATTCACAACAGAGGATGCCTTGGCGGCAATTTTCAGAAAGGGTTTTTCTGAATCCGTTAAAGATGTTATGGTGGGGTTCCCCACGCCTGCTGGTCTGAGTGATTCTATGTCTCTGGCCATTCAGATTGATCGGCGCTTGCGCGAGCGCAGAGTTGTGCACACTGTGGCGTTGCCCTCTGAGCGGAGCCCTGAGCCTATGCAGTGTGATAGGATTTTGTCTAGAGCTGAACGTCAAACATTCAGGCGTCAGAATAGGTTGTGTTTTTACTGCGGCGATTCTGCTCATGTTATTTCTGATTGCCCTAAGCGTACTAAGAGAATCGCTAGTTCTGTTGCCATCAGTACTATACACTCTAAATTTCTGTTATCCGTGACCTTGATCTGCTCATTATCATCATCTTCTGTCATGGCATTTGTGGATTCAGGCGCCGCTCTGAACTTAATGGACTTAGAATTTGTCAGACGTTGTGGTTTTCCCTTGCAGCCTTTGCAGAACCCTATTCCTTTGAGGGGCATTGATGCTACACCGTTGGCTAAAAATAAACTTCAGTTTTGGACACAGCTGACCATGCGCATGGCGCCAGCCCATCAGGAAGATTGTTGTTTTCTGGTGTTGCATAATTTGCATGATGATATTGTGCTGGGTTTTCCATGGTTGCAGCTACATAATCCAATGTTAGATTGGAAATCCATGTCTGTGACTAGTTGGGGTTGTCAGGGGGTTCATGATCAGGTTCCTTTGATGTCAATTTCCTCTTCCCCCTCTTCTGAAGTTCCTGAGTTTTTGTCTGACTTCCAGGATGCATTCGATGAGCCCAAATCGAGTTCCCTTCCATCGCATAGGGACTGTGATTGTGCTATTGACTTGATTCCAGGTTGTAAGTTCCCTAAGGGCCAACTTTTCAACCTGTCTGTGCCTGAACATACCGCCATGCAGAGCTATATTAAGGAGTCTTTGGAGAAAGGGCATATTCAGCCATCTTCTTCACCGTTGGGAGTGGGGTTCTTTTTTGTTGCCAAGAAGGATGGCTCCTTGAGACCCTGTATTGATTATCGCCTCTTGAATAAGATCACGGTTAAATTTCAATACCCCTTGCCTTTGCTTACTGATTTGTTTGCTAGGATTAAGGGGTCTAGCTGGTTTACTAAGATTGACCTTCGAGGGGCATATAATCTTATTCGTATCAAGCAGGGTGACGAATGGAAAACTGCATTTAATACGCCCGAAGGCCATTTTGAATACCTTGTGATGCCATTCGGACTCTCTAATGCCCCATCTGTGTTCCAATCCTTCATGCATGATATCTTTCGGAGTTATCTTGATAAATTCATGGTTGTATATTTGGATGATATTTTGATTTTTTCCAATGATTGGGAGTCTCATGTGAAACAGGTCAGGATGGTATTTCAGACCCTCCGTAATAATGCTTTATTTGTGAAGGGGTCAAAGTGCCTCTTTGGAGTGCAGAAGGTTTCTTTTTTGGGTTTCATTTTTTCTCCCTCATCTATAGATATGGATCCGGTTAAGGTTCAGGCCATTCATGATTGGATTCAGCCCACATCTGTGAAGAGCCTTCAGAAATTCTTGGGCTTTGCTAATTTTTATTGTCGTTTCATTGCCAACTTCTCCAGTGTGGTTAAACCTCTAACCGATTTGACCAAGAAAGGCGCTGATGTGACGAATTGGTCCTCCGTGGCTGTTTCTGCCTTTCAGGAGCTTAAACGCCGATTTACTTCTGCCCCTGTGTTGCGTCAGCCAGATGTTTCTCTTCCATTTCAGGTTGAGGTTGACGCGTCTGAGATTGGGCCAGGGGCCGTTTTGTCTCAGATGAATTCTGATGGTTCCTTGATGAAACCGTGTGCCTTCTTTTCTCGGAAGTTTTCGCCTGCGGAACACAATTATGATGTCGGCAATCGGGAGTTATTGGCTATGAAGTGGGCATTTGAGGAGTGGCAACATTGGCTTGAGGGGGCCAAGCACCGTATTGTGGTCCTGACCGATCATAAGAATCTGATTTACCTCGAGTCTGCCAAACGGCTGAATCCTAGACAGGCTCGATGGTCCCTGTTTTTCTCCCATTTTGATTTTGTGGTCTCGTACATTCCTGGTACTAAGAATGTTAAGGCGGATGCCCTCTCTAAGAGTTTTTTTCCTGATTCCCCTGGAGTTCTTGAGCCGCTCGGCATTTTGAAGGAAGGGGTGATTCTTTCTGCCATCTCCCCTGATTTGCGACGGGTTCTTCAGGAATTTCAGGCTGATAAGCCTGACCGCTGTCCTGTGGGGAAACTATTTGTTCCTGATAGATGGACTAGTAAAGTTATTTCTGAGGTTCATTGTTCTGTGTTGGCTGGCCATCCTGGGATTTTTGGTACCAGAGATTTGGTTAGTAGGTCCTTTTGGTGGCCTTCTTTGTCACGGGATGTGCGTTCTTTTGTTCAGTCCTGTGGGATTTGTGCGCAGGCTAAGCCTTGCTGTTCCCGTACTAGTGGGTTGCTTTACCATTGCCGGTCCCTGAGAGACCTTGGATGCATATTTCTATGGATTTTATTTCCGATCTTCCTGTTTCCCAAAGAATGTCGGTTATCTGGGTTGTCTGTGACCGATTTTCTAAGATGGTTCATTTGGTACCTTTGCCTAAATTGCCTTCTTCTTCTGATTTGGTTCCGTTGTTTTTTTCAGCATGTGGTGCGTTTGCATGGTATTCCGGAGAATATTGTGTCCGACAGAGGTTCCCAGTTTGTTTCCAGGTTTTGGCGGGCCTTTTGTGCCAAGCTGGGCATTGATTTGTCTTTTTCCTCTGCATTTCATCCTCAGACAAATGGCCAGACTGAGCAAACTAATCAGACCTTGGAGACCTATTTGAGATGCTTTGTGTCTGCTGATCAGGATGGTTGGGTGGCTTTTTTGCCATTGGCCGAGTTTGCCCTTAATAATCGGGCTAGTTCGGCTACTTTGGTTTCGCCTTTATTTTGTAATTTTGGTTTTCATCCTCGTTTTTCTTCTGGGCAGGTTGAGCCTTCTAACCTTCCTGGTGTGGATTCTGTGGTCGACATGTTGCAGCAGATTTGGGCTTATGTGGTGGACAATTTGGTGCTGTCTCAGGAGGAGGCTCAGCGTTTTGCTAACCGTCGACGGTGTGTTGGTTCCCGGCTTCGGATTGGTTATCTGGTTTGGTTATCTTCCCGTCATGTTCCTATGAAGGTTTCTTCCCCTAAGTTTAAGTCTCGATTTATTGGTCCTTATAGGATTTCTGAGATTATTAATCCGGTGTTCTTTCGCCTGGCGCTTCCGCTATTCATAATGTCTTCCATAGATCTTTGTTGCAGAAATATGTGGAGCCCGTTGTTCCCTCTGTTGATCCTCCGGCCCCTGTATTGGTCGATGGGGAGTTGGAATATGTTGTTGAGAAGATTTTGGATTCCCGTTTTTCGAGGCGGAAGCTTCAGTACCTTGTCAAGTGGAAGGGTTATGGCCAGGAGGATAATTCTTGGGTTTCTGCCTCTGATGTCCATGCCGTTGATTTGGTTTGTGCCTTTCATCGGGCTCATCCTGATCGGCCTGGGGGCTCTGGTGAGGGTTCGGTGACCCCTCCTCAAGGGGGGGTACTGTTGTGAATTCAGCTTTTTGGCTCCCTCCGGTGGTTGTAGAGGGTAATGCAGTTGTGCCTGGACTGCAGGAGTGGACAGGTGTATCTACTAATTGCAAAACTGACCGGGGTATATAGCTTTGCAGGATCCTTTAGTCAGTGCCAGTTGTCCATTGTTCTGGAAGGATTCACTTCCCTGCTGGTCTCTCCAGTTTGCTGTGCTTTTCTACAAAGATAAGTCCTGGCTTGGTTTTTGCTGTCCACCTGCAGTGGACTTTATAGTTCTGTGCATTTTCATGTTTTTGTTTTGTCCAGCTTAGTCTGTGAAGGATTTTTTGCAGCCTAGATATTTCTCTGGAGATGCAGATATACCCCCCATGTCTTTAGTCAGATGTGGTGATCCGTATTTTCTGCGGTGGATATTTTCTAGTGTTCTTATACTGACCGCATAGTACTCTGTTCTATTCTTTCTTTTTAGCTAGTATGGCCTCCTATGCTAAAATCTGATTTCATATCTGCGTATGTTATTTCCCTCTCCTCTGACAGTCAATATTTGTGGGGGGCTATCTATCCTTTGGGGATTTTCTCTGAGGCAAGATAGGTTTCCTGTTTCTGTCTTTAGGAGTAGTTAGATCTTAGGCTGTGCCGAGGGGTCTAGGGAGTGTTAGGTACCCCCTACGGCTACTTCTAGTTGCGCTGCTAGGTTCAGGGTTTGCGGTCAGTACAGGGACCACCTTCTCCAGAGTCCGTTGTTATGACCTGGTGGTCAGGACAATAATGGACCTGGTGGTTAAGAGCACACGGAATGACCTGATAGTTACTGATAATAAAGGACGAGCTCTGGGACGTGGGAACTCTGCTGACCGCAATCCCTAATCCTATCACACACACTAGAAATAGCCGTGGATTGCTCCTAACGCTCCCTATGCAACTCGGCACAGCCTAAGGAACTAGCTAGCCCTGAAGATAGAAAAATAAAGCCTACCTTGCCTCAGAGAAATTCCCCAAAGGAAAAGGCATCCCCCCACATATAATGACTGTGAATAAAGATGAAAATACAAACACAGAGATGAAATAGATTTAGCAAAGTGAGGCCCGACTTACTGAACAGACTGAGGATAGGAAAGGTTGCTTTGCGGTCAGCACTAAAACCTACAAAAAGACCACGCAGAGGGCGCAAAAAGACCCTCCGCACCGACTCACGGTGCGGAGGCGCTCCCTCTGCGTCCCAGAACTTCCAGCAAGCAAGACAACAATAAAAATAGCAAGCTGGACAGAAAAATAGCAAACCAAAGAAAAGCAAGCAGGAACTTAGATTCTGCTGGGAAGACAGGTCACAAGAACGATCCAGGAGTGAACTAGACCAATACTGGAACATTGACAGGTGGCATGGAGCAAAGATCTAAGTGGAGTTAAATAGAGCAGCCAGCTAACGAATTAACTAACTAACTAACGAGCTAACCTCGTCACCTGTGGAAGGAAACTCAGAAACACCCACAGGCACCAGAGAAAGTCTATGGACAGAACCAGCCGAAGTACCATTCATGACCACAGGAGGGAGCCCGACAACAGAATTCACAACAGTACCCCCCCCTTGAGGAGGGGTCACCGAACCCTCACCAGAGCACCCAGGCTGACCAGGATGAGCCAAATGAAAGGCACAAACCAGATCGGCAGCATGAACATCACAGACAAAAACCCAGGAATTATCCTCCTGACCATAACCCTTCCACTTGACCAGGTACTGGAGTTTCCGTCTCGAAATACGAGAATCCAAAATCTTCTCCACCACATACTCCAACTCCCCCTCAACCAACACCGGGGCAGGAGGATCAACGGATGGTACCACAGGCGCCACGTATCTCCGCAATAACGACCTATGGAACACATTATGGATGGCAAAAGAAGCAGGAAGGGCCAAACGAAATGACACAGGATTGATAACCTCAGAAATCTTATACGGACCAATGAAACGAGGCTTAAACTTAGGAGAGGAAACCTTCATAGGAACATAACGAGACGTCAACCAAACCAAATCCCCAACACGAAGTCGGGGACCCACACAGCGCCGGCGGTTAGCGAAACGTTGAGCCCTCTCCTGGGACAATGTCAAATTGTCCACCACATGAATCCAAATCTGCTGCAACCTATCCACCACAGTATCTACACCAGGACAGTCCGAAGACTCAACCTGCCCTGAAGAAAAACGAGGATGGAAACCAGAATTGCAGAAAAACGGCGAAACCAAAGTAGCCGAGCTGGCCCGATTATTAAGGGCGAACTCAGCCAAAGGCTGATCAGCAGAAACAAAGCATCTCATATGTTTCCAAAGTTTGATTAGTTCGTTCGGTTTGGCCATTTATCTGAGGATGGAAAGCCGAGGAAAAAGACAAATCAATGCCCATCCTAGCACAAAAGGATCGCCAAAACCTCGAAACAAACTGGGAACCTCTGTCAGAAACGATGTTCTCCGGGATACCATGTAAACGAACCACATGCTGGAAAAATAATGGCACCAAATCAGAGGAGGAAGGCAATTTAGACAAAGGTACCAAATGGACCATCTTAGAAAAGCGATCACAAACCACCCAAATGACCGACATCTTTTGAGAGACGGGGAGATCCAAAATAAAATCCATAGAACTATGCGTCCAGGGCCTCTTCGGGACCGGAAAGGGCAAAAGCAACCCACTGGCACGAGAACAGCAGGGCTTAGCCCGAGCACAAGTCCCACAGGACTGCACAAAAGAACGCACATCCCGTGACAAAGACGGCCACCAAAAGGATCTAGCCACCAAATCTCTGGTACCAAAGATTCCAGGATGCCCAGCCAACACTGAACAATGAATCTCAGAGATAACTCTACTAGTCCATCTATCAGGGACAAACAGTTTCTCCGCTGGGCAACGGTCAGGTCTATAAGCCTGAAATTTTTGCAGCACCCGCCGCAAATCAGGGGAGATGGCAGACAAAATTACCCCCTCTTTGAGAATACCCGCCGGCTCAGGAACACCCGGAGAGTCAGGCACAAAACTCCTTGACAGGGCATCAGCCTTCACATTTTTAGAGCCCGGAAGGTACGAAACCACAAAATCAAAACGGGAGAAAAATAACGACCATCGAGCCTGTCTCGGATTCAACCATTTGGCAGACTCAAGATAAGTCAAATTCTTGTGATCTGTCAAGACCACCACGCGATGCTTTGCTCCTTCAAGCCAATGACGCCACTCCTCGAATGCCCACTTCATGGCCAACAACTCTCGATTACCAACATCATAATTACGCTCAGCAGGCGAAAACTTTCTAGAAAAGAAAGCACATGGCTTCATCACCGAGCCATCAGAACTTCTTTGCGACAAAACAGCCCCTGCTCCAATCTCAGAAGCATCAACCTCAACCTGAAACGGGAGCGAAACATCCGGCTGGCACAACACAGGGGCAGAAGAAAAACGACGCTTCAACTCCTGAAAAGCCTCTACAGCTGCAGAAGACCAATTGACCACATCAGCACCCTTCTTGGTCAAATCCGTCAACGGTTTAGCAACACTAGAAAAATTAGCGATGAAGCGCCGATAAAAATTAGCAAAGCCCAGGAACTTTTGCAGGCTCTTCACAGATGTCGGCTGAGTCCAATCGTAAATGGCCTGGACTTTACCAGGGTCCATCTCGATAGTAGAAGGGGAAAAAATGAACCCAAAAATGAAACCTTCTGAACTCCAAAGAGACACTTTGACCCCTTCACAAACAAGGAATTCGCACGAAGGACCTGGAACACCATTCTGACCTGCTTCACATGAGACTCCCAATCATCCGAAAAGACCAAAATATCATCCAAATACACAATCAGGAATTTATCCAGGTACTCTCGGAAGATGTCATGCATAAAGGACTGAAATACTGATGGAGCATTGGAAAGCCCGAATGGCATAACCAGGTACTCAAAATGGCCCTCGGGCGTATTAAATGCTGTTTTCCATTCATCGCCTTGTTTAATACGCACAAGATTATACGCCCCTCGAAGATCTATCTTGGTGAACCAACTAGCCCCTTTAATACGAGCAAACAAATCAGACAGCAACGGCGAAGGATACTGAAATTTGACTGTAATTTTATTAAGAAGGCGGTAATCAATACAAGGTCTCAAAGAACCATCCTTCTTGGCCACAAAAAAGAACCCTGCTCCTAACGGTGATGACGACGGGCGAATATGGCCTTTCTCCAAGGATTCCTTTATATAACTCCGCATAGCGGCGTGTTCTGGCACAGATAAATTGAACAATCGGCCCTTAGGAAACTTACTACCAGGAATCAAATTAATTGCACAATCGCAATCCCTATGAGGAGGTAGGGCACTGGCTTTGGGCTCATCAAATACATCCCGATAATCCGACAAAAACTCTGGAACTTCAGAAGAAGTGGAAGACGAAATAGACAAAAATGGAACATCACCATGTACCCCCTGGCAATCCCAGCTGGACACAGACATAGATTTCCAGTCTAATACTGGATTATGAACCTGTAGCCATGGCAACCCCAAAACGACCACATCATGCAGATTATGCAACACCAGAAAGCGGATATCTTCCTGATGTGCAGGAGCCATGCACATGGTCAATTGGGTCCAGTACTGAGGCTTATTCTTGGCCAAAGGCGTAGCATCAATTCCTCTCAATGGAATAGGATACTGCAAGGGCTCCCAGAAAAAACCACAGCGCCTAGCATACTCCAAGTCCATCAAATTCAGGGCAGCGCCTGAATCCACAAATGCCATAACAGAATAGGATGACAAAGAGCAAATCAGAGTAACGGACAATAGAAATTTAGACTGTACCGTACCAATGGTGGCAGACCTAGCGAACCGCTTAGTGCGCTAAGGACAATCGGAGATAGCATGAGTGGAATCACCACAGTAAAAACATAGCCCATTCCGACGTCTGTGTTCTTGCCGTTCAGCTCTGGTCAAAGTGCTATCACATTGCATAGGCTGAGGCCCATGCTCAGATAGTACCGCCAAATGGTGCACAGCTTTACGCTCACGCAAGCGTCGATCGATCTGAATGGCCAAAGACATAGACTCATTCAGACCAGCAGGCATGGGAAATCCCACCATGACATCCTTAAGGGCTTCAGAGAGACCCTTTCTGAAGATTGCTGCCAGGGCACATTCATTCCACTGAGTGAGCACAGACCACTTTCTAAACTTCTGACAACATATCTCCGCTTCATCCTGACCCTGACACAGAGCCAGAAAGATTTTCTCTGCCTGATCCACTGAATTAGGTTTGTCATAAAGCAATCCGAGCGCCAGGAAAAACGCATCAACATCACGCAATGCCGGATCTCCTGGCGCAAGGGAAAATGCCCAGTCTTGAGGGTCACCACGTAACAAAGAAATAATGATCTTTACTTGTTGAACAGGGTCACCTGAGGAGCGAGGTTTCAAGGCAAGAAACAATTTACAATTATTTTTGAAATTCAAGAACCTAGATCTATCACCAAAAAACAAATCAGGAATTGGAATCCTAGGCTCTGACATTGGATTCTGAACCACAAAATCTTGAATGTTTTGTACCCTTGTAGTGAGATTATCCATCCAATAGGACAGACCTTGAATGCTAAAATCTGATTCATATCTGCGTATGTTATTTCCCTCTCCTCTCACAGTCAATATTTGTGGGGGGCTATCTATCCTTTGGGGATTTTCTCTCAGGCAAGATAGGTTTCCTGTTTCTGTCTTTAGGGGTAGTTAGATCTTAGGCTGTGCCGAGGGGTCTAGGGAGTGTTAGGTACCCCCCACGGCTACTTCTAGTTGCGCTGCTAGGTTCAGGGTTTGCGGTCAGTACAGGGACCACCTTCTCCAGAGTCCGTTGTTATGACCTGGTGGTCAGGACAATAATGGACCTGGTGGTTAAGAGCACACGGAATGACCTGATAGTTACTGATAATAAAGGACGAGCTCTGGGACGTGGGAACTCTGCTGACCGCAATCCCTAATCCTATCACACACACTAGAAATAGCCGTGGATTGCTCCTAACGCTGCCTATGCAACTCGGCACAGCCTAAGGAACTAGCTAGCCCTGAAGATAGAAAAATAAAGCCTACCTTGCCTCAGAGAAATTCCCCAAAGGAAAAGGCAGCCCCCCACATATAATGACTGTGAGTAAAGATGAAAATACAAACACAGAGATGAAATAGATTTAGCAAAGTGAGGCCCGACTTACTGAACAGACTGAGGATAGGAAAGGTTGCTTTGCGGTCAGCACTAAAACCTACAAAAAGACCACGCAGAGGGCGCAAAAAGACCCTCCGCACCGACTCACGGTGCGGAGGCGCTCCCTCTGCGTCCCAGAGCTTCCAGCAAGCAAGACAACAATAAAAATAGCAAGCTGGACAGAAAAATAGCAAACCGAAGAAAAGCAAGCAGGAACTTAGCTTCTGCTGGGAAGACAGGTCACAAGAACGATCCAGGAGTGAACTAGACCAATACTGGAACATTGACAGGTGGCATGGAGCAAAGATCTAAGTGGAGTTAAATAGAGCAGCCAGCTAACGAATTAACCTCGTCACCTGTGGAAGGAACCTCAGAAACACCCACCAGAGGAAGTCCATGGACAGAACCAGCCGAAGTACCATTCATGACCACAGGAGGGAGCCCGACAACAGAATTCACAACAGTCCGTCTCATGCTGCTCCTAGGCCACCAGATCATAACAGCATCCTACCGCAATGAGATGCCACTTAATAATCATTCACTATATTATTTTATACCATGTATCTCATTTTTTCTTCTCTTTCTCCTCTTTCTTGCAGCACACAGGCGGGAACTTAAACTAGAGCGCCTCAACATCGGCGCATGCGCGACTTCTCGGCTTCGGCTATGTTCGGCGGCACTCGGCTCTTCCGAGCCATAACTCACTCACTTGCGCTCCACATCATGGGCTCAATTCCTAACCCGGATATACTCAGTTTTGCACGTTCACCACACCGGATTAATAGCCGATATGCCAGACACCGCTCACCTCCATACCGAGCGGTCACTGCCTCCCGGACCTCCACACCGGATACTCTTGCGGCGTTTGTCTTGAAGGTATATTTCTTATTAGCTTCGCCCCGTTACATGTTGCAAGTTTAAGACATGATTACATGTCCCCTTTTTTTCATCTCTCATAGTGGGAGTTCCACCCCTGTTCCATAGGCGGATAAGTAATACCCTTTCCTTTTACTTTTCCTTTTCTTATGTTTGTACATTATGGGATGTCAGTATTCATAGTTAGACAATTGTATTTTTCTCTGAGATATGGGGATTTACTTCATGACTGGTTCATAGTACATGTCTGCGGTACTGTACTTAGTACTCAGTATTTTATTTTTTGTATAGCAGCGGTTTTTCCAGCGGTTTTTCCAGCGGTTTTTCCATACGTATCAGTGCCATCAAATTTAATAGGATAAAAAAATTTTGGTGACTATTGGAGTAATGACTCTCAGCTGCTGCTCCTATTTTTCGTTTTTTTCCTTTTCTTCCTTTTTTTCTTTTTTTTCCGTTTTTCCTTTTCTTCGTTTTTTCATTTATTTCTCATATGAGAGGTCTGGTAGCATTCCTTTTTTTGCTTCTCTTGGTATTTATGAGGAGTTTCTGTATGAGGAATTTTGCTGTTTTGTTCCGAACTGTTATCACATATATTGTCCAATGTTTCACAGTTTTCTAATATGACATTAAGGTTGGTGGATCCAATAAATGCCTATAGTTATGGTATGAAGTACAGTTGACATATCCCCGTTCCAGGGAGTACCGCAGCATCTCATGTTTCATATTGTCTATTTTATTCTTACTTTTATTTGTGTGTTGTAACTGTACATATTGTTCATTTATACGTTTTTGTATGTATTGCAGACAGTAACCTCTTGAGAAAAGCTTTATTAGCCGAAACGTTGAGTATTGTACATATACTGTTTACTACCAATCTAGAGAATTTGCATGTGGATTCCCACCAACATTTTTCTTGAAATAAAAGTTTTCTTGCATAAATGAACTATTTCTTGTCTTGAGTGCCGGAGATTCTACTATTAGCTATATTGGACATTTTTCTCCTGGCACCTATACCAATACGCAGTTGAGCACCCCCTTAATCGTTATTATTGCTGTCATGCTTGAGTTGGAGAACCGCAACAACTCCATGCATTATCAGTCTATGCTCGGACCAATTTGCACGGACGGCTGCATGAACCCTAATACTGGTAGTTGTCTCTTCTTCACCCTGCAACTCAAGAACTTGGAAGTGGTGTTGGAGATTGATAATGGGGTTGAGAAAACCCCCAGCAGATTTTACTTGCTCTCCAGAGATGAAAAAGTCTAGAATACACTGGATACACTGATCAAAAAAATAAAGGGAACATTTAAACAACAGAATATAACTCCAAGTAAATCAAACTTCTGTGAAATCAAACTGTCCACTTAGGAAGCAACACTGCTTGACAATCAATTTCACTTGCTGTTGTGCAAATGGAATAGACAACAGATGGAAATTATTGGCAATTATCAAGACACACTCAATAAAGGAGTGGTTTTGCAGGTGGGGACCATAGACAACATCTCAGTACCAATGCTTTCTGGCTGATGTTTTGGTCATTGAATGTTGGTTGTGCTTTCCCACTCATGGTAGCATGAGACGGACTCTACAACCCACACAAGTGGCTCATGTAGTGCAGCTCATCCAGGATGGCACATCAATGCGAGCTGTGGCAAGAAGATTTTCTGTGTCTGTCAGCATAGTGTCCAGAGGCTGGAGGCGCTACCAGGAGACAGGCCAGTACATCAGGAGATGTGGAGGGTGCTGTAGGAGGGCAACAACCCAGCAGCAGGACCACAACCTCAGCCTTTGTGCAAGGAGGAACAGGAGGAGCACTGCCAGAGCCCTGCAAAATGACCTCCAGCAGGCCACAAATGTGCATGTATCTGCACAAACGGTTAGAAACCGACTCCATGAGGATGGTCTGAGTGCCCGACGTCCACAGATGGGGATTGTGCTCACAGCCCAATACCATGCAGGACGCTTGGCATTTGCCACCGAACACCAGGATTGTCAAATTCGCCACTGGCGCCCTGTGCTCTTCATAGATGAAAGCAGGTTCACACTGAGCACATGTGACAGACATGACAGTCTGTAAACGCTGTGGAGAGCGATCTGCTGCCTGCAACATCCTACAGCATGACCGGTTTGGCAGTGGGTCAGTAATGGTGTGGGGCGGCATTTCTTTGGAGGGACGCACAGCCCTCCATGTGCTCGCCAGAGGTAGCCTGACTGTCATTAAGTAGAGATGAGCTCCTCAGATCCCTTGTGAGACCATATGTTGGTGCGGTTGGCCCTGGGTTCCTGCTAATGCAGGACAATACCAGACCTCATGTGGCTGGAGTGTGTTAGCAGTTCCTGCAAGATGAATGCATTAAGCTATGGACTTAAAAAATAGTGAGGAAAGAATGGTTGTAGATGACGAGGAAAAAGCTAACATATTAAACACCTTCTTCTCCACGGTATTCACGGTGGAAAATGAAATGCTAGGTGAAATCCCAAGAAACAATGAAAACCCTATATTAAGAGTCACCAATCTAACCCAAGAAGAGGTGCGAAACCGGCTAAATAAGATTAAAATAGATAAATCTCCGGGTCCGGATGGCATACACCCACGAGTACTAAGAGAACTAAGTAATGTAATAGATAAACCATTATTTCTTATTTTTAGTGACTCTATAGCGACAGGGTCTGTTCCGCAGGACTGGCGCATAGCAAATGTGGTGCCAATATTCAAAAAGGGCTCTAAAAGGGAACCTGGAAATTATAGGCCAGTAAGTCTAACCTCTATTGTTGGTAAAATATTTGAAGGGTTTCTGAGGGATGTTATTCTGGATTATCTCAATGAGAATAACTGTTTAACTCCATATCAGCATGGGTTTATGAGAAATCGCTCCTGTCAAACCAATCTAATCAGTTTTTATGAAGAGGTAAGCTATAGACTGGACCACGGTGAGTCATTGGACGTGGTATATCTCGATTTTTCCAAAGCGTTTGATACCGTGCCGCACAAGAGGTTGGTACACAAAATGAGAATGCTTGGTCTGGGGGAAAATGTGTGTAAATGGGTTAGTAACTGGCTTAGTGATAGAAAGCAGAGGGTGGTTATAAATGGTATAGTCTCTAACTGGGTCGCTGTGACCAGTGGGGTACCGCAGGGGTCAGTATTGGGACCTGTTCTCTTCAACATATTCATTAATGATCTGGTAGAAGGTTTACACAGTAAAATATCGATATTTGCAGATGATACAAAACTATGTAAAGCAGTTAATACAAGAGAAGATAGTATTCTGCTACAGATGGATCTGGATAAGTTGGAAACTTGGGCTGAAAGGTGGCAGATGAGGTTTAACAATGATAAATGTAAGGTTATACACATGGGAAGAGGGAATCAATATCACCATTACACACTGAACGGGAAACCACTGGGTAAATCTGACAGGGAGAAGGACTTGGGGATCCTAGTTAATGATAAACTTACCTGGAGCAGCCAGTGCCAGGCAGCAGCTGCCAAGGCAAACAGGATCATGGGGTGCATTAAAAGAGGTCTGGATACACATGATGAGAGCATTATACTGCCTCTGTACAAATCCCTAGTTAGACCGCACATGGAGTACTGTGTCCAGTTTTGGGCACCGGTGCTCAGGAAGGATATAATGGAACTAGAGAGAGTACAAAGGAGGGCAACAAAATTAATAAAGGGGATGGGAGAACTACAATACCCAGATAGATTAGCGAAATTAGGATTATTTAGTCTAGAAAAAAGACGACTGAGGGGCGATCTAATAACCATGTATAAGTATATAAGGGGACAATACAAATATCTCGCTGAGGATCTGTTTATACCAAGGAAGGTGACGGGCACAAGGGGGCATTCTTTGCGTCTGGAGGAGAGAAGGTTTTTCCACCAACATAGAAGAGGATTCTTTACTGTTAGGGCAGTGAGAATCTGGAATTGCTTGCCTGAGGAGGTGGTGATGGCGAACTCAGTCGAGGGGTTCAAGAGAGGCCTGGATGTCTTCCTGGAGCAGAACAATATTGTATCATACAATTATTAGGTTCTGTAGAAGGACGTAGATCTGGGGATTTATTATGATGGAATATAGGCTGAACTGGATGGACAAATGTCTTTTTTCGGCCTTACTAACTATGTTACTATGTTACTATGTTACTATGACTAGCCCGCCCGTTCCCCAGACCTGAATCCCATTGAACACATCTGGGACATCATGTCTCGCACCATCCACCAACGTCACGTTACACCACAGACTATCCAGGAGTTGGCAGATGCTTTAGTCCAGGTCTGGGAGGAGATCCCTCAGACCCCATCAGAAAAGTATTCACATAGAACTGAAGAAGAAAATGTGTATTAGTAATTTTTACCACCAAAAAAAAAAGTTTTTGCTGCAAGATCAGAAGTGAAAACCAAACAATTTTCTAGGAAGAATGCCAATCTTTTCACAAGTGGTATCACAACTATGTCAACATTGTGATCTTCAATCAAGTTTCCTACTATGTAGTGTACTGTGGTATAAAAGCATAGGGTAACATTACAATAGTAGTAGTTGTTTTGCATTACATCTTTTATCGAATTAAGAAAAGTGGTGCAAATTGCTTTACGCAATTTTTTTTTCCATCACATAATCACAAAAAGTTGTACTTGAATCACAGTTGTTGGTAGTTGATATGGGTTGTAATACATTTGCACAATAAGGCACAGATTTAATTTTGGTATGAAATACTTGTCAATGTGTGAAATAGCCATATTTATACATTAGTGTGGCGAGTGTCGCAGCTTGAACTCTCATGTGGCTTAGTACTGGCTAAAGTTTTCACGTGGCTTAGTATTTGCTATGTCTCCTCTCAAAGTATTAAAGTAATAAATACATATACAGTACTTTGCAAAAATTTTAGTCAGGTGTGGAAAAATTCTGCAGAATAATGTTTTCAAAAATAGAAGTGAAAACTAGTCCCAAGTGCCTCCTACACACACTAAGCATAAGCAAGAACTGGTTCACTTAGAGCCAGCAGGAGGGTGTATACTGTGGAGGATTAGTTAATATTTCTATATTCACTTAGTGTCCTCCTAGTGGCAGCAGCATAACACCCATGGTCCTGTGTCCCCCAATTAGGCGTAGGAGAAATGGAAAGTAAATGAGCAAAAGAGAAATCTATATCAAATGAATATTTGGAGTAACCACCACCCTTTGACTTTAAAACAGCATCTATTCCTCTAGTATGAGATTTTATAGGGTTGTAGTCTGGTGTACGAGTAATAAATTATACTAAACCGGTAATAATGATAATCATTTTCATATGTAGGTTGAAACACAGTGTTGTTAACTGAAACAGAAACAGCCATGTAGGAGGCTTAGGCTACTTTCACACTAGTCCGTCGGTACGGGCCGTCGCAAACCATCGGCCCGACGTACCGACGGACAGTGTGATTGATTAGCACAACGTGGGCAGCGGATGCAGTTTTACAACGCATTCGCTGCCCATTGTGAGTTCCAGGGAGGAGGGGGCGGAGTTTCGGCCACACATGCACGGTCGAAAATGGCAGACCTGACGCACAAAAAAAGTTACATGGAACATTTTTTGTGCGTCGCGGCCGCCAAAATCACGACGCATTCGTCGCACGACGGATGCAACGTGTGGCAATATGTCACAATGTGCCGCTAATGCAAGTCTATGGAGAAAAAACGCATCCTGCGTTTCTTCAAAACGACGCATTGCGACATCCGTCACATGACGCTAGTGTGAAAGTAGCCTAAATAATAATAAATAAATACATTTTTTTTTATAGGGCGCTATTATATTCTGCAGCACTTTACAATTAAGTGGAGACATGTTTTCACGATGTGACTGTCCTGGTGTGACACGACCTGATGGGTGGTCGGTCACAAAACGACAAAACACACAAGGGTACACCGGGGACACTTTAACAATGGTGGACCCTGTCGGTAGGGAACGGGGAACGGGCACCTCCTGCACTCACCTGAGGCTGGCCGTGATCTTGCTACCATCCCTTCTTTCAACCCGTCGCCGACCAGGATACCTAGTCCCTCACTTGCCCTGCTTTTATCCCTATGTAGGGAATTGGCAGGTGAGAGCACTAGTCCCACCGCTGCAATAATACAACACAGGGAAAGTTACACAACAAAGGGACAAAGAAACAATAACACCACACTTAGCTTTCTCTGCTGCAATGCACCGTACAGCAGAGTAATGCACCAGTAATGAGGATTCAGCTGAAGAACAACCGCACTCGGCAAGCTCCTTTTCCAGCAAGGTTGGTATCCAAAGGACCTGTATAACCAAAAGTCAGCTGATGCACCAGGTGACCTTATGAAAAATGGTGGGAGTGGTCACCACCAACATCAGCTGACCCAGCAGCAATGCAATGCAATAACACCAGCGGCCACTGGGGGAAAAACTTCATTAACCCCCGATGACCAGAAAGGAAAAAAGGTTTAATCAAAGGAAAACCAGATTTGCCACAGATTCAAACATGGATTGTGACACATGTACAGACAATAAAAACAATACAATGAAACATATTTCACCAGCTACAGAAGTGAGGGCACTGCTCGCAAGCTTACAATCTATAAGGAAATAGGGCACACAATAGATACAACGTCCTTGTTATGTACAGTCCAACCATCAATAGTATAAGGGTTTTTATAAAAAGCTGCATGATCCAGTCATCAGTGTAGTTACCGTGTGCAATTGGGTGCATGGAGGATGTAGAGACAGATGAATAGGAGGGAGCAGATTATGATTAACATTTAGGAGGGAACAGGAGAGAGTTAAGTTAGTGAGTTGAGGTGATAAGTTTGTCTAAACAGATGTTTTTAAAGCTCTCTTAAAAACATAGGGGCAAGATATTAGTCTGATCGTTTGGGGTAGTACATTCCAGTAGAGTGGCACAGCACGAGAGAAGTCTTGGAGACTGAGGTGTGAGGTTCGGATTAAGAAGGATGTTAGTCTTCGATCAGTTGCAGATCGGAGGGCATGGATAGGGTGATAGACGAGGTATAAGGCGGTGCAGAACTGTGAAGAGCTTTGTGGATGAAAGAGATGAGTTTGTATTGTATTCTGTAACAAATGTGCAACCAGGGCAATGAATGGCACAGGGTAGAGGCATTGGCGAAACGGCCTGATATAAATACGACTCTGGCTGCTGCATTGAGGATGGATTGGACATTAGAAAGTTTTGATAGAGGGATACCATTCAGAAGAGAGTTGCAGTAGTCCAGAAAAGAGTGAAAAAAGGTACCGTCACATTTAGCGACGCTGCAGCGATCTAGACAACGATGCCGGTCGCTGCAGCGTCGCTGTTTGGTCGCTGGAGAGCTGTCACACAGACAGCTCTCCAGCGACCAACGATCCCGAAGTCCCCGGGTAACCAGGGTAAACATCAGGTTACTAAGCGCAGGGCCGCGCTTAGTAACCCGATGTTTACCCTGGTTACCATTGTAAATGTTAAAAAAAAAAACACACTACATACTTACATTCCGGTGTCTGGTCACGTCCCTCGCCTTCAGCTTCCCACACTGACTGAGCGCCGGCCGTTTAGGGACATCAGGGGCTCTTCAAATGCGACATGGTCTCCTATCTCTATTCCAGTCAATTTTGCATTGAAAAGTCAAACGGAGCTCCTTCCATTCCGAGCTCTGCCATGCGCTCAAACAGTGGTTTATCCCCACATATGGCGTATCAGCATACTCAGGACACATTTTACAACAACTTTTGGGGTCCAATTTCTTCTGTTACCCTTGGGAAAATAAAAAATTGGGGGCGAAAAAATAATTTTTGTGACAAAATATGATTTTTTATTTTTACGGCTCTACATTATAAACTTCTGTGAAGCACTTGGTGGGTCAAAGTTCTCACCACACATCTAGGTAAGTTCCTTAGGGGGTCTTCTTTCCAAAATGGTATCACTTGTGGCAGGTTTCAATGTTTAGGCACATCAGGAGCTCTCCAAACGCGACATGGTGTCCTATCTCAATTCCAGTCAATTTTGCATTGAAAAGTCAAACGGCGCTCCTTCCCTTCCGAGCTCTGCCATGCGCACAAACAGTGGTTTACCCCTACATATGAGGTATCAGCATACTCAGGATAAATTTTACAACAACTTTTGGGGTCCAATTTCTTCTGTTACCCTTGGGAAAATAAAAAATTATGATTTATTTTTAAGGCTCTACATTATAAACTTCTGTGAAGCACTTGGTGGGTCAAAGTGCTCACCACACATCTAGAGAAGTTCCTTAGGGGGTCTAGTTTCCAAAATGGTGTTAATTGTGGGGGGTTTCAATATTTAGGCACATCAGGAGCTCTCCAAACGCAACATGGCATTCTATCTCAAGTCCTTTCAATTTTGCATTGAAAAGTCAAACTGCACTCCTTCCCTTCCGAGCTCTCACATGTGCCAAAACAGTGGTTTACCCCCACATATGGGTTATCAGCGTACTCAGGACAAATTTTACAACAAGATTTGGGGTCCAATTTCTCCTGTTACCCTTGGTAAAATAAAACAAATTGGAGCTGAAGTAAATTTTTGGTGAAAAAAAGTAAAATGTTCATTTTTTTTTAAACATTCCAAAAATTCCTGTGAAACACCCGAAGGGTTAATAAACTTCTTGAATGTGGTTTTGAGTACCTTGAGATGTGCAGTTTTTAGAATGGTGTCACACTTGGGTATTTTCTATCATAGAGACCCCTCAAAGTGACTTCAAAATGTGATGTGGTCCCTAAAAAAATGGTGTTGTAAAAATGAGAAATTGCTGGTCAACTTTTAACCCTTATAACTCGCTAACAAAAGAAAATGTTGGTTCCAACATTGTGCTGATGTAAATTAGACATGTGGGAAATGTTACTTATTAAGTATTTTGTGTGACATATCTCTGTGATTTAAGGGCATAAAAATTCAAAGTTGGAAATAGCAAAATTTTCAAAATTTTTGCCAAATTTCTGTTTTTTTTCACAAATAAACGCAGGTAATATCAAAATAATTTTACCACTATCATGAAGTACAATATGTCACGAGTAAACATTGTCAGAATCATCAGGATCCATTGAAGCGTTCTAGAGTTATAACCTCATAAAGGGACAGTGGTCAGAATTGTAAAAATTGGCCCAGTTATTAACGTGCAAACCAACCACCCTTGGGGGTAAAGGGGTTAATGGATGACAACAGACATGGAACGTTTCAGCTGTTTATTTACGAATATGATACTGGTGTGGTCAGAGATGATACCTCGGACCGTATGACAAGGCGCAAGAGATAAAAAAGCCATAGAGCGCACAAGGAGAAATTCAATGCTCGGATTGGAAAATTTGTGAGAGGAAAATGCAGTATCGTAATTCGTCACCACCAGCTGGAAGGGGATAACACGGCACTATTAAGACCGGACGGAGTTCATCTGACAGACATTGGCCTCAATATTTTCTTGTGTGGCTTACAGGATGGAGTTGAACAGGCCCTAATTTGATGGGTGGGGGTCGGAGTCCCGTGTAGATTATACATGGGATCCTCCGTGCTGGAAGAAGCGGAGGAGGGCAAACTCGCCTGTCGATCGTGGACAGGAGCTCGGCGCGAGCCACCCATTACGAAATGTAATTGCCTTTTTCTCTGCTTATATAATTAATAAACTGTGACCGACCTGTTCAGCCCACCTCGGCCTGTCTGTGTTCCATTACGGGATTGGTGGGAGGGGGGAAGGCACTGTTTACAACACACAGGTCTCAACAGTCTGGCAGGCACGGTACTGCATAAGGAGCATGCCTCTGACTGTGGAGCCCATATAACAGACACCAATAAAATACTGCCAGTGCCCAGTTCCCCCCTCGCACCACTCCCCTTGGTGATGCACTAATTGGGATGCCCCAGTCAGCCAATGGTTCTTAAAGGGGAAGGTTCCTACGGTCACACCTACAGGGGTTAAATCCAGGTGTCCGGGCCAGTAACTTCCTCTTTTCCCCAGCGGACACTTGGAAGCTTTTGTCCCACCCTCCCTCCCTTGTAGTGGTTAATGGGGGTGAATGGCCATACTAACTGGGGGATAGATGTAAACGTGTAAAGTATATTTAGGAAAAAAAAAAGATCAGGTGTGTATATATAACTAACCATTGTTAACTTTACTAAGTCACAACGGATGAAGCGGAGGAGGGTAAAGGTTCGTAAGAACTCTTTGGTCCAACTTGCCTGTCGATCATGGACAGGAGCTCGGCGCGAGCCACCAGTTACGAAATTGTATTGCCTTTTTCTCTGCTTATGTAATTAATAAACTGTGACCGACCTGTTCAACCCACCTAGGCCTGTCTGTGTTTTATTACGGGATTGGTGGGAGGGGGGAAGGCACTGTTTACAACACACAGGTCTCCACAGTCCTGGTAATTTGTATTAAAGTGTGAGTGATGTCAGGAGAAGAGGTGTATAGTTGGGTATTATCAGCATAGAGATGATGCTGGAAAACAAATCTGCTGATTATTTGTCCAGTAGAGGCAGTATACAAGGATAAGATGAAAAGGCCTAGGACTGAGCCTTGAGGAACCCTGATAGCAAGGGGAAAATTAGAGGAAAAAGAGCCAGCAAAAGATATCGTGAAGGAGTGGTCAGAGAAATAGGAGGAGAACCAGGAGATAACTTCCTTTAGGCTGATTGCGCTGGCATGGTAAGGAGGAGCTGGTGATCCAGTGTCAAATGCAGCAGAGATCCAGGAGAATCAGCAGGGTGACCACTAGCTTTTTCTGTTAGTAGGTCATTAGAGACTTTAGTAAGGGTAGTTTCAGTAGAGTATGAAAAGCAGAAACAAGATTATAAAGGGTCAAGTAGAAAGTTAGCTGAGAGATAGAGAATGAGATGGGAGTGGACCAGGAGTTCCAGGAGTTTAGAGATGAAAGGAAGATTAGAGGCTGGTCTGTAGTCAGCAGCACAGTTCTGGTCCGGGGATGACTTTTTAAGTAAAGAGGTTAAGATGGCATGTTTGAATGAAGAGGGAAATATACCCGAAGAAAGAAAGAGGTTAAAAATTTTAGTTAGGTGGGTATTGACAGCTAGGGAGAGGGACTGATGGAGATTTGAGGGAATAGGGTCCTTGTCGCAGGTTGTTTGGTGAGAAGAAGTGAGAAGTCTGGTAACTTATTCTTTTGTGACAGGCTACAAGATGGAAAGTGAACTTGAGGTGTGTAAGGGAAGGGGATCCAGGCTCTAAGGGGATTGTACAAAAATGTCCTAATGGATATGAGGGAGTGAAAGATTTCAAAAAGACATTTTGGATGTTGGCTAGAGATGTGGTAAAGTAGACTGGTTTAGCAAGATATAGAGCATAGTTCTAAGTTTTGAGCATAAAGTTATAGTGGATGAAGTCTTCTGCTGAAAGAGATTTTCTCCAGACGATCGGCACTCCTTGAGCAGCACTGGAAAAAAACATGTTTGCAGCGTGTGTCAGAGCTGCCATCTGTGCCTGGTCGTTATGCTTCATAAACAACTCATGGAAAGCAAATGCATGTCTGTAATGTAACTCTATGGCAAGAATTTGCTAACTATATCATGCACTAAATAGGACCCATATGGGGTGGTTCAATAAGTGGCTATATACAGTATATGGATATACTGTGGTGCCTATTGTCAGGGCTCGCTCCAGGATTCCCGGGAGAAAGAGTCTCAGTGGGCCCTTTAACACATACCAAGATTCATGATGCACAGATACGGCAGAGAAATATAGGTATAGTACACATGGCCAAGCCTGCCTCCTCTTCCTTCATATATGCAGACATGCACTCACATACAGTACGCAGATATGCACACACATACAGTAAGTACGCAGACATGCACACACAATATGCAGTCATGCACACACATACAGTAAGAACGCAGACATGTACACATAGTATGCAGACATGCACACACAAAGTATGCAGACATGCATATGTGGCGCCCCAGGGTCCTGGTCGTCACAGTGGTATTGCTTTCCTCCAGGGGAGAGTGATGCTACGTTTGGAGGCAAAGAAGGATAACTGCATCCAGGTATCACAAACATGCAACACATTCACACTCCAGGCCACTAGGGGGAGCTCCTGCTTCTATTTATTAGGACACTCCAAATACATATATATATATAACTGGTAGTCTGTAGGAAAAGTTAGTCAGTTCCAGACAGGAGTCAGTTCCTGACAGATCCAGTCAGGATTTCTGTTAGAAAGTTCCAGACCAGAGTTTGAGGAGGACAGAGGGTCCAAGGAGCTGTGCATGCCCTCAGAGCTGCAGCTCCCAGAGACATTGAAAGGCAGAATGGTATTGCAGCGAGCGTGAAGCGTGAAGTCGAAGCAAAGGAGAGGATACCAGAAAGGGACCAGCCCCGCTCAGGCTGCCTCCTTCAGAGGCGCAAAAATCCCGTTAGCCGGAACACCGAGGGAGTAAGGACCTCTACGCCTTATTTCAGAGACCGGCAGGACAGCTAATTGCAGGTTACCTGTCCGCACCTACACCCAGGAGGCACGGTGACACCTACAGAGCTGGGTTATCTAAGAGACCCTATAAACATGCTCAAGTCACCAGTAATACAGGTTTTGTCCTATCTTATATGGGGGACAGAGAGAGCGAAACATCGCATCTGTGAGACCCTTATGTGAAGCCATAGGCAGTAAGGGACTACACCACCGCAGCGCAAGGGAAGGCTACTGATTTCCACCTGGACAAGGGAACTCTGTACTTGCCTCCAAACCGGCCGGACTTTGCCTGCCCTGTGATCTGGTGCCCTGGAATGTGGATGCTGAAGTCTTCAGTAAAGGTAAAGAGACAGCAACCTTGTATCCTCGTTCTTCTCTGCTCCTCTCACCATACCACCATCTACACACCGGTAAGCCCTGGGGACATACTTCACCTGTGGGAAGGTAAACCATCTAGCTGCCATAACATCACCCTAGCGGACCCCTTAAAGCAGCGTTGGTCACCCTGACCGAATACTACAGGTGGCGTCACGAACATAAACTTTATCCCTTTAAAGACCTTTCCCTTTTACACGGACGTCCCAGGGCCATGGACCGGGTCAGCCACCGTGACATCCCCCTGTGAACTGCAGGACCCGGTACCGAGTACCCCACGAGCCTTGGGGGGCAATCCACACAAACATACAGTATGCTTGGCTAAAAATAAGTAACCATTACTGACTACCACATTTTTGTTCTTGATTTCTTTTAGTTTTTCTTAAAGCCAGAAAGTTGCCATCTGAAATGACTTTAGTTTTGTGCCATGTCTGTGATCTGCTTTTTTTCTACAAAATTAAACAACTGAATGAACATCCTCCAAGGCCGGAGATTCCATAATTTTTGCCAGGGATTGTATAAGGTTTTATCTGAAAATACATCACCCAATAGGCAATAAATGGGCGTCCCCATAAATAGCTCACAAATGTGCAGCCAGAAAAGAAAAAAGGGGGATTTTCCTTATGCAATGGGAAAGGTAGACAAGACCCCCACCAACCGTGTTGCATATCTGAAGCAGACTAAGGATAAAAAACAATTTGCATAATTAAAATTTAATTGAAATGTTCCCCATGCCATTGGCTACAACACAACCCCAAAGCCTGATTGATCCCTACTTAATGGTTGGCGAGATGTTCTGGCACTGAGAGGGAATCAAAGTGTGGAGGGATACAGGTGGCTGCTGCATACCAATAAATCCCAGAGTGCCATGAAGAGACCAATGATTAATCCAGAAATGAGTTACAGTACCCCTGCATGCTCGCACCAACCAGTCTGGGTGCAAGCGTTACAAGATATACACATCATACCTGCATACACAGACAAACAGACACATAAGAAATATTTTTAGTATGGGGAAGATAGCAACAAACCTCATTCACCAGGGGGCTAGTCTCCCATCAAGCTGCTCTGGCATATGGCTATGGAGGGCGAGCTACTTGAGCTTTCACTTAAACAAACATGTCAGCGCACTGTGCGGCTATGTCTGCTAATAATGATGCGGCCGGGTCTGCACTGTGCCTTTAATTTTTCACAGTGTACTGCACACGGCCATGTTTGTTAAAGTGACAGCTCAAGTAGAGCCAAAGAAACAGGTGGCCCGGCAAAGCTGCTGGGGGAGCGGTCCAGGCCCACTGGTGTCCTGGCCCCAAGGGCCCCCCGTTGTTCAGGGCCCCGGGACTTGCCTGGGTGTGCCGGGTGCTGACGCCGGCCCTGCCTATTGTTCAAATATATTGAATTCTTTGATTGATTCCTCTAAATGACATGTGTCCTTTCTATGTATTCTGGTGCAGTGAAAGGTATGGTTCTGGACGGAAGGTATATTTCTCCCAGCAGGATAAAATTTGGCCTGGATTTCCCTAAGGTTGAGGATCTGCAGTGATGTCATGATCACGTGATCAACCCATGTCATAGGTACCTCACCTGTGGGTGTGGTTATGGGCTATATAATGGAGTTTTTTGTTTGGCACATGTTCTGTGTGCAGAGTGTGTGAAAAGCTAGGCTGAAGTTAGCCTAATCTGTTTTTTTTTTTAATTACACATGCTGCAAAGTTCGTGACCAGACTCATAGCAACCCTGGGAATGGCACCTGGTGGATGCGGTTGACCAGGCAGCCGCTTACTTGAGCCCGCCCCTTGCAAGGGTGAGTCTGAAACCAGTGGTTCTCCAAGCTGGAGTGTGTTTGTGTTTTTTTTTTCCTCTTACTTTCTGCCACTGACTGTTTAAAGTGTCAATAAACCACTGAAGTTTCACCTGAAAGCCTGTGTGTTGCCTCATCACTGCGGCCCTGCACTGCCTACCAGAGCAAATCCCTACATTCTGGTGGAGAATAAAGGCATACGCAGGGAGGCCATGCTGTTTTTGCTTATTTTTACTCTGGAATCCAGCTTATGTCCTGGGTGAAAGAAGTGGCGCAGACCAAGTTGGGGATTGGAGGCCACGATAAAAGCTATATCCATATACTGGCCTCTATACACACCTGCTAGCTGTTCCTATTTTCTTCTATTCAAAACTTTTAACCCTCTCCTCTGCCCACCACTACCCCCTCTAACCTCCCTCATCTTTGTTGAGGACTTTGCCACACACTTAAAAAATAAGATTGCCCAAAAAAGGCAAGTCTTTATTGTTCAACCACCACAACCCCTTTGTATACCAGACCAAGGCTGTTCCCTCACAACCTCCCTCTCCAACATCACTGAGGGGGAGCATAATCTCCAAATCACACTTCACCACTTGTGCACTAGAACCCATCCCACCTCCTCCCCACCACACTTAACCCATCTCTAACCCATCTCATCAACCTATCACTAGCTTCTAGTACCTTCAGTTCTGCTTTCAAACATGCCACAATAACATCTATCCTTAAAAAGCTAACCATCGACCCAACCGCTATGTCAAGCTATTGCCCAATATCGCTGCTCCCTATTCGCTTCCAAACTCCTGGAGCAGCACGTCCACGTTGAACTTTCCTCCCACCTCTCATCAAACTTGCTCTTTGACTATCTATAATCTGGTTTCCATCCCCATAATTCCACTGAGACTACCCTGACCAAAATTATGAACGACCTACTTACAGCCAAAGCTAACACAATATTCTATACTCCTCCTTCTAGACCTGTCCTCTGCATTTGACACAGTTGAGCACTGTCTCCTACTACAGATCCACTCTTCCTTTGGCATCAAAGACCTAGCGCTATCCTGGGTCTGCTCATACCTTTCCAATCGCACATTCAGCGTCTCCGACTCTCACACTACCTCCTCATCCCAACCTCTCTCTGATAGAGTCCCTCAAGGCTCTGTTCCAGGACCCCTATTCTTCTCAATATATACAGTTAGGTCCATATATATTTGGACAGAGACAACATTTTTCTAATTTTGGTTATAGACATTACCACAATGAATTTTAAACAAAACAATTCAGATGCAGTTGAAGTTCAGAAATCCAAAAAGAGAAAAACCGCACCCTATGTCCATACAGCTTCCATTCGCATATTGGCGCAAGTCAATGCCAAGGGGTCCAGCCCGGCTGCAAGTCCATATTCCAGAATAGAAGAAAGACAGCGCCACAACGGTCAGTAGTAGTGTAGCATCGGGTGGTTTCGTCAAACTCAATCTGACAGGTGCCCCGCCCCTATCAAAGTGTATCAAAGTGTGTAACCCCTCCCCTCCTCCTGTCAGCCAGCTGTCCCTGAGGCTGGCTGATTTCCCCTTTTGATATCGTTTATATAACACATGTTT
Source organism: Ranitomeya imitator (assembly GCF_032444005.1). NCBI lineage: Eukaryota > Metazoa > Chordata > Amphibia > Anura > Dendrobatidae > Ranitomeya > Ranitomeya imitator. Next base: position 837,548,836 of record NC_091282.1, read on the forward strand.
ATAATTATAGCCTAGTCGTGTATTTATTTTACACGTGGTTTATAACACCTTTCTCATTTGTTTTATATTAGATTTTATACGTAGCCCGAGTTTGATTCTGCAAGCTGTGTTTTATTCAGTGTATTCATATAGTGCAGAACTTATAACACACCAAGCTGTTTATTTGTGGTCCTACAGAACATTAACTAAATGGTAGGGTTATTTGCGGGTCAGAGGTTTATAAAGCCTAGGTCAATTGCTGTTGTAATCGCTTTACCAATAAATGTTTATTTACACAAACAGAAAAGTTATTGTGGCCTGTAGCTGTCTATTTGTTTTTTGTATTCGCTTCCTTAGAAAACGTATTTGTAATTCTACTGAACATTAACAGTAAATTGTAAGCTGTGTTTATTCACAGTGTAGCAGATTTTCTCTTACAGAAAAGTTATTGTGTCCTGTAGCTGTCTATTTGTTTTTGTATTCGCTTCCTTAGAAAACTTATTTGTGTTTCGACGGATCATTAACAGTAAATTGTAAGCTGTGTTTATTCACAGTGTAGCAGATTTTCTCCTTGTGGCTGCCTTATATACACAAACAGAAAAGTTACTGGACAACTTATTTTATATATATATATATATATATATATATATATATATATATAATATGCACCAATGTTACAACACACGCAAGTAAGAAGCGGTGTGTTTTATACGAATAAAAAACCAAAGACACGATATTGTAAAAATGTAAAAAAAAAATTTATTTCTCACAATAAAACAGCATCTCAAAGACATTTCAATACTATAAAATTCTTACAGAATATAAAAAGTAAAAACATTAAATAGTACAATGAACATACATCATTACACTTCTTACAAAATAATTAATATAGCGTTACAAGGCGAGTACAGCATTTTAGCCAGTACATTCTTTACATCGTGAGCCACATGGTTTGTAGCATCGGTAGAGACCTTTTTTTAGGTAGCAAAGTTCCACGTGTGGTACCTAACGACGGGGAATGTAAAGATTGAATTGTACGGGGAGCCGCCGCTAACTTCAGCGGTGTAGATACAGAGCGTGTCTCACTGTTGGTAATTTTTAATTCATCTAAAAGCTTCCTAGTAGCGGTGTTACCCACAACTGTAGACGGCATATTTAGCTCGGCCATAGCCTGCATAAATGAATCCCAACCCGGCGGTAAATTTCTACTGTTGAGAGCATGGCTCTGCGTTGTACTACGTACCAAATCCAGTAAGTTAGACCCTGGTATTACGGATCCTTTGAAAATAAATTCAGTTTTATTATTCCATGCTGTGACATTTTTATTCTGCAGCAGCCTGTTTAGTAAAAATTCAGCATTCTTTTTATATCTTTGGTTTATATGGCTGACAATTTCAGCGATCTCATGATTTTTATCAGAGTCGGTATTTGGCAATTGCTGCTGACCAGGATCAGGAGGGCTAACGAGATTTAAAGCCGTTACTTCTTTTGAGCTGTGTCGCGTATGTACCAAGTAGCGTTGCAGCACAGAGCTATACATTTTAATTTTCACATCATCGGGAATGTCACGACGCTGTAAAATGTCGCTAATTTCACCATCAAGGCGACGAATAACACTGTCGCGTATGTTATCTGTAGTACCGGGTCTTAGTTTGTCTAGCTCCTGTTTGGGGATTAGATACATTTTCGCTGCATGCTCCATTATCTTCCGGCGATCAGGCTTGTTATTATTGGAATTGCAAAAGCTAAAAGAGGTCCGATAAACCCGCCGGCCTGTTTTAGTAGTCGCTTCTTTTTCTTTATGGGCTGAGATCTGTCGCTCAGTGTTCTTATAGCTTTACGCCACTTCTTTAATATACCTTTTTGGCGCTCTTTCAGCGGAATCCTGCCTTTTAAGATATTTAAAGCAATCTCGCCTATGGCTGTAATTAAATTTTACAATATTAATTTTACAGGTGCCTGTGCTGCCTATAATTTGACTCCTTTTTATTCAAAGACATCTAACATATACAGACTTTTAAAGCTTTTTTTACATTTCTATTGGTGTTACATTTCTATGGGTGTTACGTTTGCACATGTATTACTGTTTTTCTTGTTTTGTGTAAAATCTCGGTCAGGCAGGCACGAACCCACACACACACGCAACACAGAACACACACACACACAACAAACACATAACATACAAAACACACACAACACATACAACACACACGACAAGCATACACACACAACATGCAGAGCACATACAACACATGCGACACACACCACTTTATTAATATGCTGTCCACATATAGTATTTTTGATATCTCAAAAGGTTGTGACACATTCCCATATATTATTCCATTTTATTTCCCAGGCGGTACTTTTGCACATGTATTACTGGAATCTTTTAAAAATATGAATATTATTTAGTTTACATATGTTACAGTATTTTATTTTCAGGGCGTTACTTACGCACATGTATTACTGGCGTCTTCAACAGTTATGAGCCATACCTTTCTATATAAATACGGTTAAATGAATACACCATTATAGAGCCATTGCAAATCCTTGTTTTGTTGAAAATAACTGGTCATACATAAGAAACCGTGCAATATATCTTTATAGAAATAACACTTCTGCACCCACGGGTGATTCTCAGCCATTCCTGCATCCGGTACTCATCAGGCACTGTGAAATAATGCAAAAATATATCTGTGTGCGGTTGGCGGCATCAACATTTTGCTATTATAAGATAGGTCAGGGATTTTTTTTGCACTTTATTAATATGCGGTACACATAGGTCAGTGATTTTTGCACTTCATAGGTCAGGGATTTTTTGCACTTTATTAATATGCGATTATTAGTCATTTAGGACTTATGTTATCATGTTTTTGCACTTTATTAATATGCTGACCACATAGGTCAGGGATTTTTTGCACTTTATTAATATGCGGGCCACATAGGTCAGTGATTTTTGCACTTTATTAATATGTTGTACACATATAGTATTTTTGATATCTCAAAAGGGTGTGACACATGCCCATATATTATTCCAGCTTTCTTTAATTCTACATTATTTTAGCACATATTAATTTTACAGGTGCCTGTGCTGTCTATAATTTGACTCCTTTTTATTCAAAGACATCTAACATATACAGACTTTTAATGTTTTTGTGTAAAATCGCGGTCAGACAGGCACAAACACACACACACACACACACACACGCACACAACACAGAACCCACACACAACAAACACACAGAACCCACACACACAACACATACAACACACACAAGAAATAGACATTTAGGACTTATTTATGTTATTATCTTTATGCACTTTGTCTGTGCTGTCTATAATTTGACTCTATCCTTGTTTTGGTGAAAATAACTGGACATACATAAGAAACCGGGCAATATATCTTTATAGAAATAACACTTCTGCACTCTTTGTGCATTTCTATCAGTTTTATTCATGCATTTATAACACACCATGTTTGATATTGGTAATTTGATTCTGGGAACACATTTTAAGTTACTGCTGCACATGTATTACTGTTTTTCTTGTTTTTGTGTAAAATCTCGTTGATGGCTTACAAAGACATTTCTTTGAGAAATGTGTAGCATAACCAATTACCCATCACGGCCACTAGATGGCAGAATATCATATTAATTATTCTGGGATAACATTTCTCTTTGTGCATTTCTATCAGTTTTATTCATGCTTTTATAACACAACATGTTTGACATTGTTCATTTGATTCGGGGATAACACATGTTTATAAAAATAACACTATAGCAAGCGGTAATGCCAAATTCTGAAAATAGCCATTTTATATTGAATTACTAACATTTTTCTATTTTAGCGCTGACACAGCCACATATATTATTCCAGCTTTCTTTAATTCTGCATTATTTTATCACATGATGAAAATAGTCATTTTATATTGAATTACTGCAGCTCGCGGCGCGTTACCACTGGACTCGTTTCTCAATTAATTTCCCAGCAGGCGACGCTATCTATAATTCTGCGTATACCTTAGGCGTTTATTTACATGGCAGTGTAATTATTTCTCACAATAAAACAGCATCTCAAATTTTAAGTTAGCTAACAGCATAATGATGACAAATGCATCTTTGCGGAATCTGATAACGACACGATGAACAAAGGACGGAGCCTGAAAACCATGATGTCACAAAACCTGATACGATTCAATCATTATTCTGGGTAGCTAACAGCATGATGCTGACAAATGCAATTTTGATAATCCACATTCTTACAAAATAAATTAGCTTTTTGATAATCCACTATTAGATGACCGCGGTATATAATTATATCCTAGGATCTGTACGATTACATACGGCATTCTGTACAGCGTGTTAATTCTCTGCAGCGCCATAATTACGCCGTTGCAAAACTCGTTGCTGAAGATCCGGCGTATCTAAAAAAAAAGATACAAGCGTCGGTTAGTCGCGAAACGGGGCAAAATTGGAAAAGCTAAACGGCGACGTATAGCTATGATCCTGCGTAATATTTGAAAAGTTAACGGTACCAGTTACCCATGAAATCATTGTAACAATATTTACATAAACCTGTATAGAGCAGCCCAGATATATACTTACAAGTATGAAGCGGGAATTGCCCCACATCAGCTCCTGGTTTAACGGACGGCGCAATGCGCAAACTCGCCGAGATGGGAATATTCTCTTTTTCAAGCTGTATTTTCCGGGCAACTAGATTAGCGGATGTAAGTAAAAATATAACGATTAGCTAACACAGAATTGATTTTCTACACAAAACTGCAGCGTTGAGACGGATATATATATATGTATATATATATATATATATATATATATATATTTCAAAATGAATTTTCTGACAGTTAGTTAGCAGCTGTAAGTAAATATGAGCATTACACAAAAGTGAGAATCGCCTGTATTTCAAGTGAACAGATACCTTTTCTATTCTTGAAACACCGGCGTAACGAGCTCCCGCGTCTTTTAGGCGCATCGGGTATCAATGAAATTGCAGGGTTCATGACATCTATGATTTCCACGTCTGAATCCAGCGTATCGCATGGCTCGGGAACACACCAGTTTTCAGCCATATCGGGCGACGTCTTCGTGTCAGTATCTGTATGAGAAATTGTGCGTAGTTCGTGTTTACATACAGAGGATTAAAGCAACTGACGTAGTATAATATAGTTTTACGGCATAAACATATTTACGGTGTAAAATTAATATAGCAAGACTTATGCCGCTATATATTAATAATCCAGTATTATATTGGTGGCTACCGCTGTTATTTGTTTTAATAATCTAATCATATATTTATTATGACATAATCTGTGTAATACAATAGTTAATAGCTGCTATAGTTTTACGCCATAAACAGTATATATTAACATAGATAATATATATATATATATATTTAGCTTTCTTACATGTGATACATGAAAGATAAATATCTTTGTACCGTGTTACAATGACATTTTTCCCTATCTAAAAGCAAAAAGGCGAGCCTAATTACCCATGATGAGGTGAAGAGCAGGTCCATTATCGGTTAGCGACTCCACGACTTCAATGCGCGCATAATTCTGCGTTATGAAATTATTGCACCAATCGGGCGACATACACGGCTCTTAAATAAGAAAGAATGCATGAATATATAATTAATATAAATTACTTATAATATAATGACGCAATCAGAATGAGTCAATACTCTGTACATTATACGCGTATAATACCTAATTGTGTGCTTGCAAGAAGGGGGCTGCATTGATCGCGAGGGTATTGGGCTTCCATCTTAAATAAATAGGGGATAAGTTTTATCTATAACTGCACCGCCAATAAATACAGTTTAAAACTACGCTACAAAAATATGCGTTACAGGCATTGATAATATTAGACTGCAAATAAAACAGTAAACACTTACTTTTCAGAGAGTAGCGCAACTGTTCAGAGGCACAGAAAAATTATGTTTAAGATTCTGCTTCTCAAGCTTGGAGGAACTATCCATGTATTTAAAGAGAAATGACCACCCACCGTGACCACACCTGCAGGAAATCCGCATTATACGGCACCCGTGACTAATTGCTAGCACATGTCAGATAACAATGGTTGTCATGGGTAATTAGGCTCGCCTTTTTGCTTTTAGATAGGGAAAAATGTCATTGTAACACGGTACAAAGATATTTATCTTTCATGTATCACATGTAAGAAAGCTATATATATATATATATTATCTATGTTAATATATACTGTTTATGGCGTAAAACTATAGCAGCTATTAACTATTGTATTACACAGATTATGTCATAATAAATATATGATTAGATTAATAAAACAAATAATAGCGGTAGCCACCAATATAATACTGGATTATTAATATATAGCAGCATAAGTCTTGCTATATTAATTTTACACCGCAAATATGTTTATGCCATAAAACTATATTATACTACGTCAGTTGCTTTAATCCTCTGTATGTAAACACGAACTACGCGCAATTTCTCATACAGATACTGACACGAAGACGTCGCCCGATATGGCTGAAAACTGGTGTGTTCCCGAGCCATGCGATACGCTGGATTCAGACGTGGAAATCATAGATGTCATGAACCCTGCAATTTCATTGATACCCGATGCGCCTAAAAGACGCGGGAGCTCGTTACGCCGGTGTTTCAAGAATAGAAAAGGTATCTGTTCACTTGAAATACAGGCGATTCTCACTTTTGTGTAATGCTCATATTTACTTACAGCTGCTAACTAACTGTCAGAAAATTCATTTTGAAATATATATATATATATATATATATATATATATATATATCCGTCTCAACGCTGCAGTTTTGTGTAGAAAATCAATTCTGTGTTAGCTAATCGTTATATTTTTACTTACACCCGCTAATCTAGTTGCCCGGAAAATACAGCTTGAAAAAGAGAATATTCCCATCTCGGCGAGTTTGCGCATTGCGCCGTCCGTTAAACCAGGAGCTGATGTGGGGCAATTCCCGCTTCATACTTGTAAGTATATATCTGGGCTGCTCTATACAGGTTTATGTAAATATTGTTACAATGATTTCATGGGTAACTGGTACCGTTAACTTTTCAAATATTACGCAGGATCATAGCTATACGTCGCCGTTTAGCTTTTCCAATTTTGCCCCGTTTCGCGACTAACCGACGCTTGTATCTTTTCTTTTAGATACGCCGGATCTTCAGCAACGAGTTTTGCAACGGCGTAATTACGGCGCTGCAGAGAATTAACACGCTGTACAGAATGCCGTATGTAATCGTACAGATCCTAGGATATAATTATATACCGCGGTCATCTAATAGTGGATTATCAAAAAGCTAATTTATTTTGTAAGAATGTGGATTATCAAAATTGCATTTGTCAGCATCATGCTGTTAGCTACCCAGAATAATGATTGAATCGTATCAGGTTTTGTGACATCATGGTTTTCAGGCTCCGTCCTTTGTTCATCGTGTCGTTATCAGATTCCGCAAAGATGCATTTGTCATCATTATGCTGTTAGCTAACTTAAAATTTGAGATGCTGTTTTATTGTGAGAAATAATTACACTGCCATGTAAATAAACGCCTAAGGTATACGCAGAATTATAGATAGCGTCGCCTGCTGGGAAATTAATTGAGAAACGAGTCCAGTGGTAACGCGCCGCGAGCTGCAGTAATTCAATATAAAATGACTATTTTCATCATGTGATAAAATAATGCAGAATTAAAGAAAGCTGGAATAATATATGTGGCTGTGTCAGCGCTAAAATAGAAAAATGTTAGTAATTCAATATAAAATGGCTATTTTCAGAATTTGGCATTACCGCTTGCTATAGCGTTATTTTTATAAACATGTGTTATCCCCGAATCAAATGAACAATGTCAAACATGTTGTGTTATAAAAGCATGAATAAAACTGATAGAAATGCACAAAGAGAAATGTTATCCCAGAATAATTAATATGATATTCTGCCATCTAGTGGCCGTGATGGGTAATTGGTTATGCTACACATTTCTCAAAGAAATGTCTTTGTAAGCCATCAACGAGATTTTACACAAAAACAAGAAAAACAGTAATACATGTGCAGCAGTAACTTAAAATGTGTTCCCAGAATCAAATTACCAATATCAAACATGGTGTGTTATAAATGCATGAATAAAACTGATAGAAATGCACAAAGAGTGCAGAAGTGTTATTTCTATAAAGATATATTGCCCGGTTTCTTATGTATGTCCAGTTATTTTCACCAAAACAAGGATAGAGTCAAATTATAGACAGCACAGACAAAGTGCATAAAGATAATAACATAAATAAGTCCTAAATGTCTATTTCTTGTGTGTGTTGTATGTGTTGTGTGTGTGGGTTCTGTGTGTTTGTTGTGTGTGGGTTCTGTGTTGTGTGCGTGTGTGTGTGTGTGTGTGTGTTTGTGCCTGTCTGACCGCGATTTTACACAAAAACATTAAAAGTCTGTATATGTTAGATGTCTTTGAATAAAAAGGAGTCAAATTATAGACAGCACAGGCACCTGTAAAATTAATATGTGCTAAAATAATGTAGAATTAAAGAAAGCTGGAATAATATATGGGCATGTGTCACACCCTTTTGAGATATCAAAAATACTATATGTGTACAACATATTAATAAAGTGCAAAAATCACTGACCTATGTGGCCCGCATATTAATAAAGTGCAAAAAATCCCTGACCTATGTGGTCAGCATATTAATAAAGTGCAAAAACATGATAACATAAGTCCTAAATGACTAATAACCGCATATTAATAAAGTGCAAAAAATCCCTGACCTATGAAGTGCAAAAATCACTGACCTATGTGTACCGCATATTAATAAAGTGCAAAAAAAATCCCTGACCTATCTTATAATAGCAAAATGTTGATGCCGCCAACCGCACACAGATGTATTTTTGCATTATTTCACAGTGCCTGATAAGTACCGGATGCAGGAATGGCTGAGAATCACCCGTGGGTGCAGAAGTGTTATTTCTATAAAGATATATTGCACGGTTTCTTATGTATGACCAGTTATTTTCAACAAAACAAGGATTTGCAATGGCTCTATAATGGTGTATTCATTTAACCGTATTTATATAGAAAGGTATGGCTCATAACTGTTGAAGACGCCAGTAATACATGTGCATAAGTAACGCCCTGAAAATAAAATACTGTAACATATGTAAACTAAATAATATTCATATTTTTAAAAGATTCCAGTAATACATGTGCAAAAGTACCGCCTGGGAAATAAAATGGAATAATATATGGGAATGTGTCACAACCTTTTGAGATATCAAAAATACTATATGTGGACAGCATATTAATAAAGTGGTGTGTGTCGCATGTGTTGTATGTGCTCTGCATGTTGTGTGTGTATGCTTGTCGTGTGTGTTGTATGTGTTGTGTGTGTTTTGTATGTTATGTGTTTGTTGTGTGTGTGTGTGTTCTGTGTTGCGTGTGTGTGTGGGTTCGTGCCTGCCTGACCGAGATTTTACACAAAACAAGAAAAACAGTAATACATGTGCAAACGTAACACCCATAGAAATGTAACACCAATAGAAATGTAAAAAAAGCTTTAAAAGTCTGTATATGTTAGATGTCTTTGAATAAAAAGGAGTCAAATTATAGGCAGCACAGGCACCTGTAAAATTAATATTGTAAAATTTAATTACAGCCATAGGCGAGATTGCTTTAAATATCTTAAAAGGCAGGATTCCGCTGAAAGAGCGCCAAAAAGGTATATTAAAGAAGTGGCGTAAAGCTATAAGAACACTGAGCGACAGATCTCAGCCCATAAAGAAAAAGAAGCGACTACTAAAACAGGCTGGCGGGTTTATCGGACCTCTTTTAGCTTTTGCAATTCCAATAATAACAAGCCTGATCGCCGGAAGATAATGGAGCATGCAGCGAAAATGTATCTAATCCCCAAACAGGAGCTAGACAAACTAAGACCCGGTACTACAGATAACATACGCGACAGTGTTATTCGTCGCCTTGATGGTGAAATTAGCGACATTTTACAGCGTCGTGACATTCCCGATGATGTGAAAATTAAAATGTATAGCTCTGTGCTGCAACGCTACTTGGTACATACGCGACACAGCTCAAAAGAAGTAACGGCTTTAAATCTCGTTAGCCCTCCTGATCCTGGTCAGCAGCAATTGCCAAATACCGACTCTGATAAAAATCATGAGATCGCTGAAATTGTCAGCCATATAAACCAAAGATATAAAAAGAATGCTGAATTTTTACTAAACAGGCTGCTGCAGAATAAAAATGTCACAGCATGGAATAATAAAACTGAATTTATTTTCAAAGGATCCGTAATACCAGGGTCTAACTTACTGGATTTGGTACGTAGTACAACGCAGAGCCATGCTCTCAACAGTAGAAATTTACCGCCGGGTTGGGATTCATTTATGCAGGCTATGGCCGAGCTAAATATGCCGTCTACAGTTGTGGGTAACACCGCTACTAGGAAGCTTTTAGATGAATTAAAAATTACCAACAGTGAGACACGCTCTGTATCTACACCGCTGAAGTTAGCGGCGGCTCCCCGTACAATTCAATCTTTACATTCCCCGTCATTAGGTACCACACGTGGAACTTTGCTACCTAAAAAAAGGTCTCTACCGATGCTACAAACCATGTGGCTCACGATGTAAAGAATGTACTGGCTAAAATGCTGTACTCGCCTTGTAACGCTATATTAATTATTTTGTAAGAAGTGTAATGATGTATGTTCATTGTACTATTTAATGTTTTTACTTTTTATATTCTGTAAGAATTTTATAGTATTGAAATGTCTTTGAGATGCTGTTTTATTGTGAGAAATAAAAATTTTTTTTACATTTTTACAATATCGTGTCTTTGGTTTTTTATTCGTATAAAACACACCGCTTCTTACTTGCGTGTGTTGTAACATTGGTGCATATTATATATATATATATATATATATATACATATATAAAATAAGTTGTCCAGTAACTTTTCTGTTTGTGTATATAAGGCAGCCACAAGGAGAAAATCTGCTACACTGTGAATAAACACAGCTTACAATTTACTGTTAATGATCCGTCGAAACACAAATAAGTTTTCTAAGGAAGCGAATACAAAAACAAATAGACAGCTACAGGACACAATAACTTTTCTGTAGGAGAAAATCTGCTACACTGTGAATAAACACAGCTTACAATTTACTGTTAATGTTCAGTAGAATTACAAATAAGTTTTCTAAGGAAGCGAATACAAAAAACAAATAGACAGCTACAGGCCACAATAACTTTTCTGTTTGTGTAAATAAACATTTATTGGTAAAGCGATTACAACAGCAATTGACCTAGGCTTTATAAACCTCTGACCCGCAAATAACCCTACCATTTAGTTAATGTTCTGTAGGACCACAAATAAACAGCTTGGTGTGTTATAAGTTCTGCACTATATGAATACACTGAATAAAACACAGCTTGCAGAATCAAACTCGGGCTACGTATAAAATCTAATATAAAACAAATGAGAAAGGTGTTATAAACCACGTGTAAAATAAATACACGACTAGGCTATAATTATAAACATGTGTTATATAAACGATATCAAAAGGGGAAATCAGCCAGCCTCAGGGACAGCTGGCTGACAGGAGGAGGGGAGGGGTTACACACTTTGATACACTTTGATAGGGGCGGGGCACCTGTCAGATTGAGTTTGACGAAACCACCCGATGCTACACTACTGTCAGTGATGAAGACCTTACGTGTTTAATCTGCCTCCTGCGGCAGTTGAAGTTCAGATTTTCAGCTTTCATTTGAGGGTATCCGCATTTAAATTGGATGAAGGGTTTAGGAGTTTCAGCTCCTTAACATGTGCCACCCTGTTTTTAAAGGAACCAAAAGTAATTGGACAATTGACTCCAAGGCTATTTCATGGACAGGTGTGGGCATTCCCTTCGTTATGTCATTCTCAATTAATCATATGAAAGGCCTGGAGTTGATTTGAGTTGTGGTGCTTGCATTTGGAAGGTTTTGCTGTGAAGTAAACATCTGGTCAAAAGAGCTCTCCATGCAGGTGAAACAAGCCATCCTTAAGCTGCGAAAACAGAAAAACTCATCCGAGAAATTGCTACAATATTAGGAGTGGCAAAATCTACAGTTTGGTACATCCTGAGAAAGAAAAAAAGCACTGGTGAACTCATTAATGCAAAAATACCTGGGCGCCCACGGAAGACAACAGTGGTGGATGATCACAGAATAATCTCCATGGTGAAGAGAAACCCCTTCACAACAGCCAACCAAGTGAACAACACTCTCCAGGAGGTAGGCATATCAATATCCAAATCTACCATAGAGAGAAGACTGCATGAAAGTAAATAGAGAGGGTTCACTGCACGGTGCAAGCCCCTAATAAGCATCAAGAATAAAAAAGGCTAAACTGGACTTTGCTAAAAACATCTAAAAAAGCCAGCACAGTTCTGGAAGAACATTCTTTGGACAGATGAAACCAAGATCAACTTCTACCAGAATGATGGAAAGAGAAAAGTATGGCGAAGGTGTGGTACAGCTCACGATCCAAAGCATACCACATCATCTGTAAAACATGGCAGAGGCAGTGTGATGGCTTGGGCATGCATGGCTGCCAGTGGCACTGGGTCAGTAGTGTTTACTGATGATGTGACACAGGACAGAAGCAGCCGAATGAATCCTGAGGTATTCAGAGCCATACTGTGTGCCCAGATCCAGCCAAATGCAGCCAAACTGATTGGTCGTCGTTTCATACTACGGATGGACAATGACCCAAAACATAAAGCCAAAGCAACACAGGAGTTTATTAAAGCAAAGAAGTGGAATATTCTTGAATGGCCAAGTCAGTCACCTGATCTCAACCCAATTGAGCGTGCATTTCACTTGTTAAAGACTAAACTTCAGACAGAAAGGCCCACAAACAAACCAACTGAAAACCACCACAGTGAAGGCCTGGCAGAGCATCAAAAAGGAGGAAACACAGCGTCTGGTGATGTCCATGAGTTCAAGACTTCAGGCAGTCATTGCCAACAAAGGGTTTTCAACCAAGTACTAAAAATGAACATTTTATTTTAAAATTATTGAATCTGTCCAATTACTTTTGGCCCCTTCAAAAACAGGGTGGCACAAGTTAGGGAGCTGAAACTCCTTAACCCTTCATCCAATTTTAATGTGGATACCTTCAAATGAAAGCTGAAAGTCTGAACTTCAACTGCATCTGAATTGTTTTGTTTAAAATTCATTGTGGTAATGACTATGACCAAAATTAGAAAAATGTTGTCTCTGTCCAAATATATATGGACCTAACTGTACATTTGGCCTGGGACAACTCAAAAAGTCCCTTGGATTCCAGTACCACCTTTATGCTGATGACACTCAGATCTACCTCTCTGGCCCAGACGTCACCTCTCTACTGTCCAGAATCCCAGAGTGTCTATCAGCTATATCCTCCTTCTTCTCCTCTTGCTTCCTCAAACTCAATGTGGATAAATCTGAACTAATCATCTTTCCTCCATCTCACATATCTTCCTTACCTGATCTATCTATCACAATAAATGTCATTGCGCTTTCCCCCATACCGGAAGTCCGCTGCCTCGGAGTAACCCTTGACTCTGCCCTGTCATTCAAACGGTACATCCAAGCTTTTTCCACCTCCTGTTGCCTCCAACTCAAAAATATTTCCAGAATCCATCCTTTCTTCAACCCTCAATCTACTAAAATGCTTGTGCATTTCCTCATCATCTCCCGCCTCGACTACTGCAACATCATTTTCTGTGGCCTCCCTGCTAACACTCTAGCACCTCTCCAGTCCATAATTAACTTTGCTGCCTGACTAATTCATCTCTCTCCTCCTCCGCTTCTCCCCTCTGTAAATCTTTTCACTGGCTCCCATTCCCTCAGCGTATCCAGTTCAAATTATTAATACTTACCTACAAAGCCATCCATAACCTGTCTCCTCCATATATCTCTGATCTAATCTCCCAATATCTTCCCTCATGTAATCTCCGGTCCGCTCAAGACCTCCTTCTCTCCTCCACACTTATTCACTCCTCACTAGTGATGAGCGAATATACTCATTACTCGAGATTTTCCCGAGCACGCTCGGGGTCCTCCGAGTATTTTTTAGTGCTCAGAGAATTAGTTTTCCTCATCTCAGCTGAATGATTTACATCTCTTAGCCAGCTTGATTACATGTGGGGATTCCCTAGCAACCAAGCAACCCCCACATTTACTTATGATGGCTAACAGATGTAAATCATTCAGCTGAGGTGAGGAAAACTAAATCTCAGAGCACTAAAAAATACTTGGGGGACACCCGAGCGTGCTCGGGAAATCTCAAGCAACGAGTATATTCGCTCATTACTACTCCTCACCTAATTGCTTCCAAGACTTCTTCTGAATATCCCCTATCCTCTGGAATTCTTTGCCCCAACACGTCTGACTATCAACCACATTCGGATCCTTCAGATGGAACCTGAAAACCCACCTCTTCAAGTAAGCTTACAGCCTGCAATGACCCCGCTGCCTCCTCACCACTACTGGAGCTACCGCTCCACCAACACCGGAGCTGCTGCAACCCCCCAACTTACTGTCTCCTTTCCCACCATCCGGTACAATGTAAACTTGCAAGGGCAGGGTCTTCGCCCCTCTGTATCGGTTAGTCATTGTTAGTTTGCTTACTGTAAGTGATATCTGTAATTTGTATGCAACCCCTTCTCATGTACAGCAACACTGAATCAATGGTGCTATATAAATAATAATAATTTAGATCTTTGTCATATATATCAGAGCTATGCAAGTAACAGCCTACTGAAATGGACGGACAGAGACCAGAATCAAATGCATGGGAGCTATTGCAGGTTCCATTATACAAAGTGGGAGCTAATGTGGGGGCCATTATACAGTGTGGGAGATAATGCAAGGGTCATTATACAGTTTGAAGACTGCTGTTGGACCATCATACAGTGTATGGGGCCTATATACAGTGTGGGAGCTACTGTGGGGGCTTGTAAAGAGTTTGGGGCTACTGTGAGGGCACAAAGGAGGCATTATTACTATGTAAGGGCACAGTGGTGACATTACTATGTGAAGCAGTATGAGGAGCGCTGCTTTTGTACCACATAGCAGGTGCAGTAATAGGGACACAACAGCAGCTCAGTAATTGAGTATCAGCAGGATAAGGTGTTTGAGATAAATGGGGATGGTGCTGGAAATGTGAGAAGTCAGATGTGTCTTTGTTGGAATCTCTGCAGCCGAGTCGTGGCTAGAGAAATTGTCATGTTGGTCTGAGTAAGATGGAAAAGATGGGAAAAGTGATGACTCCATGAGAAAGAACGTCAGCGGTAAGTCACCATCTATAACTGTGCTGTAATCACTTGTATGCTTTGTAGGGCTGATATCTACCACTATATGGTCACAATATGGTGGTAATATCAGTGTTGTTCTTCATGGAGATTGTTGTGAATTCAGCTTTTGTGTTCCCTCCGGTGGTTGTAGAGGGTAATGCAGTTGTGCCTGGATTGAAGGAGTGGACATGTGTATTTACTAATCACAGGACTGACTGGGGTATATAGCTTTGCAGGATCCTTTAGTCAGTGCCAGTTGTCCATTGTTCTTGAAGGATTCACTTCCCTGCTGGTCTCTCCAGTTTGCTGTGTTTTTCTACAAAGATAAGTCCTGGCTTTGTTTTTGCTGTCCACCTGCAGTGGACCTTATAGTTCTGTGCATTTTCATGTTTTTGTCTTGACCAGCTTGGTCTGTGAATGTTTTTTTGCATCCTAGCTATTTCTCTAGAGATACCCCCCATGTCTTTAGTCAGATGTGGTGATCCGTATTTTCTGCGGTGGATATTTTCTAGTGTTTTTATACTGACCGCATAGTACTCTGTTCTATCCTTTCTTTTTAGCTAGTATGGCCTCCTATGCTAAAATCTGATTTCATATCTGCGTATGTTATTTCCCTCTCCTCTCACAGTCAATATTTGTGGGGGGCTATCTATCCTTTGGGGATTTTCTCTGAGGCAAGATAGGTTTCCTGTTTCTGTCTTTAGGGGTAGTTAGATCTTAGGCTGTGCCGAGGGGTCTAGAGAGTGTTAGGTACCCCCCACGGCTGCTTTTAGTTGCGCTGCTAGGTTCAGGGTTTGCGGTCAGTACAGGGACCACCTTCTCCAGAGTACGTCTCATGCTGCTCCAAAGCCACCAGATCATAACAGTACAACTGGCCAACAATGAGTTAATTGCATCTCAGAAGAAGAGTGGAAAGATTTTGAGCCATTTTTTTTTCCTTAGCCTGTTTGGTCTGTTCCTCCCTCTTTACCTCTGGGTGGCTACGGAGTCTTGTATTAACATGAATGTTCAGGAGTTAGTTTCTCGGGTGGATCAGCTTGCTGCTAGGGTACAGGGTATTTCAGATTATATTGTTCAAACTCCTGCCTTAGAACCTAAGATTCCCACTCCTGATTTATTCTTTGGTGACAGATCCAAATTTTTGAGTTTCAAAAATAACTGTAAACTGTTTTTTTGCATTAAGACTCTGGTCTTCTGGTGATCCTATTCAGCAGGTTAAAATCATCATATCTCTGCTGCGTGGTGACCCACAGGATTGGGCATTTTCCCTGGAAACTGGCAATCCTGCTTTGCTTGATGTTGATTTGTTCTTTCAGGCATTGGGGTTGTTGTATGATGAGCCTAATTCTGTGGATCAGGCTGAGAAAATTTTGTTAGCCCTGTGTCAAGGTCAAGAAGCGGCAGAATCGTATTGCCAGAAATTTAGAAAATGGTCTGTACTGACTAAATGGAATGAGGATGCCTTGGTGGCAATTTTCAGAAAGGGTCTTTCTGAATCCGTTAAAGATGTTATGGTGGGGTTCCCCACACCTGCTGGTCTGAGTGATTCTATGTCTCTGGCTATTCAGATTGATCGGCGCTTGCGCGAGCGCAGAATTGTGCACACTGTGGCGTTGTCCTCTGAGCGGAGCCCTGAGCCTATGCAGTGTGATAGGATTTTGTCTAGAGCTGAACGTCAAACATTCAGGCGTCAGAATAGGTTGTGTTTTTACTGCGCGATTCTGCTCATGTTATTTCTGATTGCCCTAAGCATACTAAGAGAATCGCTAGTTCTGTTGCCATCAGTAGTATACAACCTAAATTTCTGTTATCTGTGACCTTGATCTGCTCATTATCATCATTTTCTGTCATGGCATTTGTGGATTCAGGCACCGCTCTGAACTAAGGGTACCGTCACACAGTGGCATTTTGATCGCTATGACGGCACGATTTGTGACGTTCCAGCGATATATCCGTGATGTTCCAGCGATCTTGCTGTGTCTGACACGCTCCTGCGATCAGGGACCCCGCTGAGAATCGTACGTCGTAGCAGATCGTTTGAAACTTTCTTTCGTCGTCTAGTGTCCCGCTGTGGCGGCATGATCGCATGGTGTAACAAAGGTGTGCACGATATTGTATACGATGTGCGCATAGTAACCAACGGCTTCTACATCGCACATACGTCATGAAATTATCGCTCCAGCGTCGTACATTGCAAAGTGTGACAGCAGTCTACGACGCTGGAGCGATATTGTTACGACGCTGGAGCGTCACGGATCGTGCCGTCGTACCGATCAAAATGCCACTGTGTGACGGTACCCTTAATGGACTTAGAATTTGCCAGACGTTGTGGTTTTCCCTTGCAGCCTTTGCAGAACCCTATTCCTTTGACGGGCATTGATGCTACACCGTTGGCTAAAAATAAACCTCAGTTTTGGACACAGCTGACCATGCGCATGGCGCCAGCCCATCAGGAAGACTGTCGTTTTCTGGTGTTGCATAATTTGCATGATGATATTGTGCTGGGTATTCCATGGTTACAACTACATAATCCGGTGTTAGACTGGAAATCCATGTCTGTGACTAGTTGGGGTTGTCAGGGGGTTCATGATCAGGTTCCTTTGATGTCAATTTCCTCTTCCCCCTCTTCTGAAGTTCCTGAGTTATTGTCAGACTTTCAGGATGTATTCGATGAGCCCAAGTCCAGTTCCCTTCCACCGCATAGGGACTGTGATTGTGCTATTGACTTGATTCCAGGTTGTAAGTTCCCTAAGGGTCGACTTTTCAACCTGTCTGTGCCTGAACATGCCACCATGTGGAGCTATATTAAGGAGTCTTTGGAGAAAGGGCATATTCGGCCATCTTCTTCACCGTTGGGAGCGGGGTTCTTTTTTGTTGCCAAGAAGGATGGATCCTTCAGACCCTGTATTGATTATCGCCTCTTGAATAAGATCACGGTTAAATTTCAATACCCCTTGCCTTTGCTTACTGATTTGTTTGCTAGGATTAAGGGGTCTAGCTGGTTTACTAAGATTGACCTTCGAGGGGCATATAATCTTATTCGTATCAAGCAGGGTGACGAATGGAAAACTGCATTTAATACGCCCGAAGGCCATTTTGAATACCTTGTGATGCCATTCAGACTCTCTAATGCCCCATCTGTGTTCCAATCCTTCATGCATGATATCTTTCGGAGTTATCTTGATAAATTCATGGTTGTATATTTGGATGATATTTTGATTTTTTCCAATGATTGGGAGTCTCATGTGAAACAGGTCAGGATGGTATTTCAGATCCTCCGTAATAATGCTTTGTTTGTGAAGGGGTCAAAGTGTCTCTTTGGAGTGCAGAAGGTTTCTTTTTTGGGTTTCATTTTTTCTCCCTCATCTATAGAAATGGATCCGGTTAAGGTTCAGGCCATTCATGATTGGATTCAGCCCACATCTGTGAAGAGCCTTCAGAAATTCTTGGGCTTTGCTAATTTTTATCGTCGTTTCATTGCCAACTTCTCCAGTGTGGTTAAACCTCTAACTGATTTGACCAAGAAAGGCGCTGATGTGACGATTTGGTCCTCCGCGGCTGTTTCTGCCTTTCAGGAGCTTAAACGCCGATTTACTTCTGCCCCTGTGTTGCGTCAGCCAGATGTTTCTCTTCCTTTTCAGGTTGAGGTTGACGCGTCTGAGATTGGGGCAGGGGCCGTTTTGTCTCAGAGGAATTCTGATGGTTCCTTGATGAAACCGTGTGCCTTCTTTTCTCGGAAGTTTTTGCCTGCGGAACGCAATTATGATGTCGGCAATCGGGAGTTGTTGGCTATCAAGTGGCATTTGAGGAGTGGCGACATTGGCTTGAGGGGGCCAAGCACCGTATTGTGGTCCTGACCGATCATAAGAATCTGATTTACCTCGAGTCTGCCAAACGGCTGAATCCTAGACAGGCTCGATGGTCCCTGTTTTTCTCCCGTTTTGATTTTGTGGTCTCGTACATTCCGGGTACTAAGAATGTTAAGGCGGATGCCCTCTCTAGGAGTTTTTTTCCTGATTCCCCTGGGGTTCTTGATCCGGTCGGCATTTTGAAGGAAGGGGTGATTCTTTCTGCCATCTCCCCTGATTTGCGACGGGTTCTTCAGGAATTTCAGGCTGATAAGCCTGACCGCTGTCCTGTGGGGAAACTGTTTGTTTCTGATAGATGGACTAGTAAAGTGATTTCTGAGGTTCATTGTTCTGTGTTGGCTGGCCATCCTGGGATTTTTGGTACCAGAGATTTGGTTAGTAGGTCCTTTTGGTGGCCTTCTTTGTCGCGGGATGTGCGTTCTTTTGTGCAGTCCTGTGGGATTTGTGCGCGGGCTAAGCCTTGCTGTTCCCGCGCTAGTGGGTTGCTTTTGCCATTACCGGTCCCCGAGAGGCCCTGGACACATATTTCTATGGATTTTATTTCCGATCTTCCTGTTTCCCAAAGAATGTCGGTTATCTGGGTTGTCTGTGACCGATTTTCTAAGATGGTTCATTTGGTGCCTTTGCCTAAATTGCCTTCTTCTTCTGATTTGGTTCCGTTGTTTTTTCAGCATGTGGTGCGTTTGCATGGTATTCCGGAGAATATTGTGTCCGACAGAGGTTCTCAGTTTGCTTCTAGGTTTTGGCGGGCCTTTTTTGCCAAGCTGGGCATTGATTTGTCTTTTTCTTCTGCATTTCATCCTCAGACAAATGGCCAGACTGAGCGAACTAATCAGACCTTGGAGGCCTATTTGAGATGCTTTGTGTCTGCTGATCAGGATGATTGGGTGGCTTTTTTGCCATTGGCCGAGTTTGCCCTTAATAATCGGGCCAGTTTGGCTACTTTGGTTTCGCCTTTATTTTGTAATTTTGGTTTTCATCCTCGTTTTTCTTCTGGGCAGGTTGAGCCTTCTGACCTTCCTGGTGTGGATTCTGTGGTCGACAGGTTGCAGCAGATTTGGGCTTATGTGGTGGACAATTTGGTGCTGTCTCAGGAGGAGGCTCAACGTTTTGCTAATCGTCGTCAGTGTGTTGGTTCCCGGCTTCGGATTGGGGATCTGGTTTGGTTATCTTCCCGTCATGTTCCTATGAAGGTTTCTTCCCCTAAGTTTAAGCCTCGATTTATTGGTCCTTATAGGATTTCTGAGATTATTAATCCGGTGTCCTTTCGCCTGGCGCTTCCGGCCTCGTTTGCTATTCATAATGTCTTCCATAAATCTTTGTTGCGGAAATATGTGGAGCCCGTTGTTCCCTCTGTTGATCCTCCGGCCCCTGTATTGGTCGATGGGGAGTTGGAATATGTTGTTGAGAAGATTTTGGATTCTCGTTTTTCGAGGCGGAAGCTTCAGTACCTTGTCAAGTGGAAGGGTTATGGCCAGGAGGATAATTCTTGGGTTTCTGCCTCTGATGTCCATGTCGTTGATTTGGTTCGTGCCTTTCATCGGGCTCATCCTGATCGGCCTGGGGGCTCTGGTGAGGGTTCGGTGACCCCTCCTCAAGGGGGGGGGTACTGTTGTGAATTCAGCTTTTGGTCTCCCTCCGGTGGTTGTAGAGGGTAATGCAGTTGTGCCTGGATTGCAGGAGTGGACATGTGTATCTACTAATTGCAGGACTGACTGGGGTATATAGCTTTGCAGGATCCTTTAGTCAGTGCCAGTTGTCCATTGTTCTTGAAGGATTCACTACCCTGCTGGTCTCTCCAGTTTGCTGTGTTTTTCTACAAAGATAAGTCCTGGCTTTGTTTTTGCTGTCCACCTGCAGTGGACCTTATAGTTCTGTGCATTTTCATGTTTTTGTCTTGTCCAGCTTGGTCTGTGAAGGATTTTTTGCAGCCTAGCTATTTCTCTGGAGATGCAGATATACCCCCCATGTCTTTAATCAGATGTGGTGATCCGTATTTTCTGCGGTGGATATTTTCTAGTGTTTTTATACTGACTGCATAGTACTCTGTTCTATCCTTTCTTTTTAGCTAGTATGGCCTCCTATGCTAAAATCTGATTTCATATCTGCGTATGTTATTTCCCTCTCCTCTCTGTTGTGAATTCCGCTCTTGGGCTCCCTCCGGTGGTTGTAAGTGGTACTTTTGTGAGTTCTGCTCTTGGGCTCCCTCTTGTGGTTTCAAGTGGTATGGCTGCTCCTTGGAGTTAGCTGTCATCAGCTGCCTCCACTTATCTTCTCTTCTGCTCGGCTATTTAGGCCTGGCTGTTCCATCAGCCAGTGGCACTTGTAAATGGTTTCTGGTTGGATTCACATCTCTTTGGATTTCCCTGTTTTCCTGACCAGTTCAGCAAAGCTAAGTTCTTACTTGCTCTTTTCTGTCCATAGATTGTGGACTTATCCGTTCAGTGCTTTCTATGTTTGTCCAGCTTATCAGTATGAATTAATTCTGTCTTGCTGGAAGCTCTGGGAAGCAGATTTACCCTCCACACATTTAGTCAGGTGTGGAGATTTTTTGTAAACTCTGCGTGGATTTTTTGTAGTGTTTTATACTGACCGCACAGTATTCCATCCTGTCCTATCTATTTAGCTAGACTGGCCTCCTGTGCTCATCCTGGTTTCATTATGTGTATGTCTTTTCCCTCTCCACTCACAGTCATTATTTGTGGGGGGCTAATCTATCCTTTGTGGATTTTCTCTGAGGCAAGATAGTTTTCTTGCTTCTGTCTTTAGGGGTAGTTAGCTCTTAGGCTGTGACGAGATGCCTAGGGAGAGTTAGGAGCATTCCACGGCTACTTCTAGTGTTGTGTTGAGCTTAGGGACTGCGGTCAGTACAGTTACCACTTCCCTCAGAGCTCGTTCCATGTTGCTCCTAGACCACCGAATCATAACAGTCTAGGGAGTGTTAGGTACCCTCCACGGCTGCTTTTAGTTGCGCTGCTAGGTTCAGGGTTTGCGGTCAGTACAGGGACCACCTTCTCCAGAGTACGTCTCATGCTGCTCCAAGGCCACCAGATCATAACAGGAGATGTTTTTTTAGTTACAGCAGGATTATCTGCTGAGGTTCTCCTATATCCATGATTAGAGTGTAACTGTAGTTGAAGTCGGGTTAGTGGCCCCCATGAGCTGATCCCCTACCTACGCCTCTGAGCAGAATCCCTGTGTTAAGGGGGTGAAAGGGCTCATTGGTGGTGGAATAAGTTTATTCTAGGTTGGTTTGTAGGGAGGAGACCCAGGCTTAATGGTTCCCTGTGCGTGTCTGGCCGGAACTGTCGGGGCTATCACCGTTGTTACAGGGGAAATAGATTTCTGACTGGAGCAGTCCAGGACACCTAACTGATGGGGGCGGGTCCGACATCAATAGCAGTCTGAGCAGGAAGATGGGACTCTTGGCGGGGAATGAGCCTGTGAGCATTGAGACGGTTGACTCCCTCTCGATGCACCCATGCCAGCAAGCTGTGACTGCGCACATGGCTAGTAAGACTGCTGATACAGACTACCCTGAGCCTAGCAAGACATCCGCACCAGGGAGTGACCAAGAAAGAGTGCATACCTTGGCTCCGCTCACCACCGCAGAGGCACCGCTTAGTCCTATCCTCGTGGTGCCTGCTAAGGAGTGGCCCGTGCCTGTGTCCACTGGACTGTGTGCTTCTACTGCGGCCTTGCCTACTGAACTTTCTGCTTCTTCTTCTGTGCCGCCGACCATCACCTCTACCCCACCATGTGCACGGATCAGGAGATCACATGCCGAAGAACCCGGAGGATTCGTCATCACAAGGAGAAAGTGCATTGCTCATCTGCGGGACCGGATCAGAGAGCTTGCGCTGCCTGAGGCGCCGCCGATGGATCTTCCAACCACTTTCCTCCAGTGCACAGAGACTGATAAGTTAACCTGTTATATTCTTTTGCATTTTACTTTCCTCCATCCTCCAGTCTACATCCTTTACCCCTTGCTTGTACCATTACTGTTTCTATATATAAAGAACCTGTTAACTCTTGCTCTGCCTCCTGTGTCACTGCATCCAATGCACCTGCTAGCATTCTACAGGTTGAAAGCTGTCTCGGAGCTGGTGCTAAATGGCTAGAGGTAATATATTCAGCCTAAGCAGTTGGATATGTACATATTGCCTGTCACAGATCATGGGCTTCGAGGACCATCCTCCAAGCTTAATAGGTTATAATTGTTGTTTGTTATAATAAAGGTTGCTGTGGTCAATTAAATCTATCCTGGTCTGTAGTTTGGTTATTTAAGGGGATTGGGATTTGTAGGGGTTCCACTCACTCAGCTGCGACGGCTGACACTCAGGAGACGTGTTCCTTTAAAGTTCACTGGGTTTATTGCTTCATAAACCATGTGGCAAAACAACAGAAAACAAAATAGCCTTTAGTTCAGGCAAAGAAAAACAAGTGTCCAGTTCTTCCGGCTCAGTCCTGAAGCCGTAACACACTCAGGAGGGTTTCACCTCCACACATATCCGCTGTGTAAAGCATTAGCCAGTCTTAAATAGAGCTAACCACACCCAGTAACCCATCACATGATTAGCCATGTGGTCTGACATTACCACAGGTCCTGAAACACATATATTTACATGGTTATGTGCAAGACAGAAATACCCCTGGGCTACCATACAGTAACAAGGCACTTATGTGGCACATACCGCCCATCGACTACACACCCTTTAGCCATGCTACATACCTCCCCCCTCTGCCTAAAGCCGTGGGGCTTGGCACTTTCCCCCACTAAACAAAAGATTCTTGATAGGGCATCCGCATTACCATGCAGCTTTCCGGCCCTATGTTCCACATGGAAACTGAAGTCCTGCAGGGCTAAGAACCAACAGGTGACTCTGGCATTTCTCCCTTTCGTTTCCCTCATCCACCTAAGTGGGGCATGGTCAGATACCAGTCTAAATTTACGTCCCAGCAGATAGTACCGTAATGTGTCCACTGCCCATTTTATGGCCAAGCACTCCTTCTCAACGACTGAGTAGTTCTTTTCAGATGAGGACAGCTTCCTACTCAGATAGAGAACAGGATGCTCCTCCCCATGTAGTTCTTGGGAAAGGACTGCTCCTACCCCAACATCTGAGGCATCTGTCTGAAGAATAAACTCTTTCTTGAAGTTTGGGGCCATCAGAACGGGTTGCTTACACAAAGCGTTTTTCATTTCTTGGAAGGCTGACTCTGTTTCTTCGGACCACTTAACCATTACTGGTTTTGTCCCTTTTAGCAGGTCAGCCAGAGGCGCAGCCATCGTGGCGAAGTTTGGGATGAACCTCCTGTAATATCCCACGATTCCCAGGAAGGCTTTAACTTGCTTCTTGGAAACTGGTTTTGGCCATGTTTGAATTGCCTCCACTTTACTGATTTGGGGTTTTATTTTTCCATGACCCACTATGTATCCAAGGTACTTAGCTTCTTCTTTACCCAAGGCACACTTCTTCGGGTTTATAGTGAATCCGGCCTCTCTTATAGCATCAAATACCGCTTGGACTTTCTCCAGATGACTCTCCCAGTCCGGGCTAAAGATGACGATATCATCTAGGTACGCAGCAGCGTAGGCCTTATGGGGTGCAAGGACTCTATCCATAGCCCTCTGGAAGGTCGCCGGAGCTCCCTGTAGGCCAAACGGCATCCGGGCATACTGGAAGCATCCATCAGGTGTCGAAAAGGCTGTCTTCTCCTTGGCTTCCTGTGCCATGGGGATCTGCCAATATCCCTTTGTCAAATCCAAGGTGGATATATATCTGGCGTGCCCAAGCCTTTCGATGAGCTCATCAATACGGGGCATGGGATAAGCGTCGAACTTGGAGACCTCATTCAACTTCCGATAGTCGTTGCAAAACCTCCACTCTCCATCAGGTTTTGGGACCAGGACAATTGGGCTCGACCAACCGCTCTTGGATTCCTCAATGACTCCAAGCCTCAACATACGCTCCACTTCCTTGGAGATAACTTCTCGACGAGCCTCAGGAATACGATAAGGTTTCACATTCACCCGCACATGTGGCTCTGTTAGGACCTCGTGCTCTATGACCTTCGTGTATCCTGGCAATTCTGAAAACAGGTCCCTGTTTTTCTGGAGTAACTTCCGGCACTGCTGTTTCTGGGTCTTTGATAGCATCTCTGCTATAGTAACCGCTCCAACCTCACCTTCTGGGTTGCTTAACAATGACGGAGTTACTGTCGGCTCTCTATCTTGCCATGGCTTGATGAGGTTGACATGGTAAACTTGGAATGGTTTCCGTCTTCCTGGTTGGTGAATTTTATAATTTACCTCACCAAGTTTCTCGACAACCTCATATGGCCCTTGCCATTTGGCCAAGAACTTGCTTTCCACCGTTGGAACTAACACAAGAACTCGGTCTCCCGGATTGAACTGCCTCACTCTTGCAGACCGGTTGTAGACCCTGGCTTGAGCTTCTTGTGCTTGGAGAAGGTGTTCTTTCACGATAGGCATCACCTTTGCAATCCTCTGCTGCGTCAGGGCCACATGCTCAATGACGCTTCTGTGGGGCGTGACTTCGGCCTCCCAGGTTTCCTTGGCTATATCCAGGAGTCCTCGTGGATGTCGGCCATATAGAAGCTCAAACGGTGAGAACCCTGTGGAGGCCTGTGGAACTTCACGAATGGAAAACATCAGATAGGGTAAGAGACAATCCCAGTCTCTACCGTCTTTCTCTATAGCTTTTCTCAGCATGCTCTTTAGTGTCTTGTTAAACCTCTCAACAAGGCCATCTGACTGGGGATGGTACACCGAGGTCCTCAACTGGGAGATCTTCAGGGCTTTGCACAACTCCCTCATCACCTTGCTCATGAAAGGTGTACCCTGGTCAGTCAGGATCTCCTTTGGCAGACCTGTCCGGGAAAAGACATGGACCAACTCGCGGGCTATGCTTTTTGAGGAAGAATTTCTCAAGGGAATTGCCTCAGGATAGCGTGTGGCATAGTCCAGGATGACTAATATATACTGATGGCCCCGAGCTGATTTAACTAAGGGACCGACCAAGTCCATGGCAATTCTCTCGAACGGTACCTCAATAATGGGCAGTGGCACAAGGGGGTTCCGGAAATGAGGAGTGGGAGCAGTTAGCTGACATGTAGGGCAGGACCTGCAATAGTTCACTATTTCCCGGTGACACCCAGGCCAATAGAACCTCTGCACAACCCGTTCCTGCGTTTTTTCCACCCCCAGGTGTCCACCCAAGATGTGTGAATGGGCCATGTCCAACACTTTCCGTCTATACGGACCCGGCACTATCAACTGCTCTACCAACTCCTCCCTTATTTTCGTGACCCGGTACAACAACTCCCCCCTCAACAGAAAATGGGGAAATCTTGTGTCTGCCCCCGGCTCCTGTACCACCCCGTCAATAACTGTGACATTATTAAAGGCTTCCCTCAGAGTGGGGTCCCTATGTTGGGCAGTCCCAAAATTTTCACCGGTAACTTCTAACTTCAAAATGTCAGATGTAGGGGATACTTCCTCCTCATCCCCAACCAGAACACAAAAAGGAAAGCTGTCTGCCTCTGGGTGTGGCGATACCCTTCCAGGGTTCACTGGTTCCCTGCCAGGGAGCTCAGAACCTTTTCCCCACAAATCCCAAAACAAACAGAAATCCCGGCCAATAATTATAGGGTGCAACAAGTCCTGAACTACGCCGACTATGTGGGACTCAGTGCCACATGCCGTTTCAATGTCCACCCTGGCCATAGGGTAGTCCTTTGCATCACCATGTATGCACCGCACTCCGACCTTCTTTCCTGGGAGCAGGTGGAGAGGAAAAGTGGCCCTCACCAGGGTCACTAGGCTCCCCGAGTCTAACAGTGCCGTTACTGCTCGACCGTTCACCTTTACGGGACACGCTTGAGGTCCCTCGTTAGATGGAGAGTTCACACTACAGGCTGGATACGCATAGTATGAACAACGGCGTCCCATGCTGCAGTCCATCTGCTCAGTGGTTTGGGAACAACGGGCAGCTATATGTCCTGGCTTGTGGCACCTCCAACAAATAATATCACCCGTGGGGACCTTGGGCACCACCTCCCCCGCCCTTTGTGACCTTGGACGCACCACCCCTTTTTGGGACTCAGCTGCCTTCTGGGACCCCCAGTACGGCATGGGCTGCCTCCCGAAGGAGCCTTCCAACCCTTGGTATCTCTCAACCAGTCCGATCAGCTCGTCGGCATTCTGGGGATCACCCTGGGCAACCCAAGACTGTATAGGCCTCGGGAGGGAATGGACAAACCGATCCATCATCACCCGTTCTACCATCTGTGCAGGCGCAGAGGATTCTGGCTGCAGCCATTTCTGGACCAGGTGCAACAGATCAAACATTTGGGAACGAGGTGGTTTGTCCCGGTGATAGCCCCAGGAGTGAACTCGCTGTGCCCTGACAGTCAGTGTCACCCCCAAACGTGCGAGAATCTCGGCTTTCAATTTGTGATACTCTTTGGCATCCTGCAAGGTCAAATCATAGTACGCCTTCTGGGGTTCTCCTGTCAGGTATGGCGCAAGTACCTCTGCCCACTGCTCTGGCGGAAGTTTTTCCCTCTCAGCGACCCTCTCAAACACCGTCAGGAAGGCCTCAACATCATCCCCGGGAGTCATTTTCTGCAATGCGCGTCTTACCGTCTTCCGGACGTGGGTGTCATCAGCCAAACCTGGGGTTGGGGCGCTCGCCTTGCCCTGGATGGCGGTTGCCAGAAGCTGCATCTGCTGCTGATGCTCCTGCTGCTTTTGCTGCATCTGCTGCCGTTGCTCCTGCTGGCTCTGTTGTATCTGCTGCATCAACAGCCTGTTGGTCTCTTGCTGCCTTTGCTCCTGCTGGACCAAGTGTTTCAGCAAGTCCTCCATTTTCTCCGGCAATGCTTGCTGGCTTGCAACAGCCTTGACCCAGGACATTCAAAAATAAACTCACGTCTCCGCTGGGAACGCTGCTCGCAAGTCTACCACCAATTGTAGGGGTTCCACTCACTCAGCTGCGACGGCTGACACTCAGGAGACGTGTTCCTTTAAAGTTCACTGGGTTTATTGCTTCATAAACCATGTGGCAAAACAACAGAAAACAAAATAGCCTTTGGTTCAGGCAAAGAAAAACAAGTGTCCAGTTATTCCGGCGCAGTCCTGAAGCCGTAACACACTCAGGAGGGTTTCACCTCCACACATATCTGCTGTGTAAAGCATTAGCCAGTCTTAAATAGAGCTAACCACACCCAGTAACCCATCACATGATTAGCCATGTGGTCTGACATTACCACAGGTCCTGAAACACATATATTTACATGGTTATGTGCAAGACAGAAATACCCCTGGGCTACCATACAGTAACAAGGCACTTATGTGGCACATACCTCCCATCGACTACACACCCTTTAGCCATGCTACAGATTGAAGGAGGGGGAAATATAGGTAAAGGGCGGATCACGCATGACTCGCCAATACCCTTTGTCATGAGACTACCATCATTTTATAGAAAATCAACTTGGCTATCGCATACATAAATTTGACTGGCAACTGTTTAGCCTATGATTAGCTAAAGAGAAAACCAATAAGTTACAAAAAAGATTCTTTAATAGCAATAATTAAAATAAAAGACTAGAAACTACATATACCAAACTGAAAATCTAAGGTAGGGAGCCCAAAAAATAGAATCAGATAGTCGTTAAATACAAGAAAACGTTAATAAGGAAAGGACTAGGGAAGATAGAGGTGCCTTACCCTAATGGAGTCCATTCCTTGCAGCGGAGGTTGGCACCCTGGGATATGATATGGCGCCCCCGCTCAACGTAGACTGACCCTAAAAACCCTAAAAGGTATCCCTACCAAAGCCACCACACAAAAAAATTATAGTGAATAAATAAATACACTAATGTGCTGTTGCTGTTATTGGCTGTCGGTGCAAAAACACCGGTAGCAGCAACAGCACATTAGTGTATTTATTTATTCACTATAATTTTTTTTGTGGCGTGTTTTGGGTGATGGCTTTGGTAGGGATAACTTTTAGAGTTTTTAGGGTCAGTCTACGTTGAGCAGAGGCGCCATATCGTATCCCAGGGTGCCAACCTCCGCTGCAAGGAAGGGACTTCATTAGGGTAAGGCACCTCTATCTTCCCTAGTCCTTTCCTTATTAACGTTTTTTTGTATTTAACGACTATCTGATCCTATTTTTTGGGCTCCCTACCTTAGATTTTCAGTTTGGTATATGTGGTTTCTAGTCTTTTATTTTAATTATTGCTATTAAAGAATATTTTTTAGGTCTTTTTTGTGACTTATTGGTTTTCTCTTCTAATACTAGACCTAGGCCATTTTTTTTGTTTTCTCTTCCTATGATTAGCTATGCAGATTCTTGTCATGTCACTGCATTGCTACTGTTTTGCTCCTAAAAATCAAAATTTTAACTTTTCTTATATTGTTAGCGTTTTGTAAATAAACCTTTGGTTTTCAAGACTGCTTGAATCGTTCTCGGCATGCTATCGATCAGATTTAAACATGTCTTAACCGAACTCTGATCCCAGATCTCTTTTACAGGTTCCCAGAGTTGGTGCATACTGGTCAACTCACTTGGGTATGTATACAGATTTTTCTTCAACTCTACTTACAAGTGTTCAATTGGGTTGACAACTGTACAGGCCGATCCAGCACCTTTACTTCATTGTAACTGAACCATTTCTTCACCAATCTCGACATTTGCTTAGGGTCATTGTCTTGCTGGAACACTACGTCGTCCTTTTCATACCCATAGTACTTGAGTGTACAAAGTAACTCGTCTTGTAGGATATTCACATATAGCACTGCATTGAGACCACCATCGATCCTGGTCAACTATCTAATGCCTTTGGCTATGAAGCAACCCCATATCATCAGGCTTCCTCCACCGAACTTGAGAGTTCCTTCAATATCTCGATCTATTAGCCCCTTTTTCCTTTTTTTCTTCCAGACCCATTTGCACCCATCAGAGCCTAGTCTATTGACTTTGGTCTTATCTCTCCAAATCATTTGTTTCCAATCTTCTACTGTCCACTTTTTGGCAAACTCAAGCCAACGCTTTTTATGATGATATTGAAGTCGAGTCTTCACCTTTTTCGGGTCACCATCCCATACTTGTGTAGCATACGTTGCACGGTGCTTGCATGGACATCTTTGATCTCAGTATTATGAAGCATACAAGCCACCTCAACTGTTGTGTTTGCTGCAACAGAACTTATAAACCTTGTGATCAGCTGACTTTTTGACTGATATTTTTTACTGGATGTCCAACTCTTGGCTTCTAATTGGATGGATGAACTTCATTTCATATTCTTCCATCTGTCATGACACTCACTTGCCGAGAGACTGCTATTGATGATGCGGTTTCTCTTTTCTTGGGAAATCTTCATGGCTGCTCCTCAATTTTAACCAGTGACCTTTTGCTTCGGAATCAACCTAATAAAACACTGAGCTATTAGGGAATGTGACAACAGGTTGTATTTTGTAGTATACTGGAAAAAAAGATTTTTCCACCACCAGCAGCAAAACAGTAACAATGCAGTGACATGACAAGAATCTGCATAACAAATCATATGCTAAATAGTTACAAGTCAAATTTATGTATGAGATAGCCAAGATTGTCTAAAAAAAATTATGGTAGTCTTACTATCAAAGCAGTGGTGGATAGTGAGATATGGAGCCTGAATGTCAAAATTTCAAAACATTCTTTCCCTTTTGCTCATCAGTGTGGATAGCTAGATATCAGTGTGATATCTAGTGTCTTGCATATTTTACTGTACTTATTAATGAACAAATAAATTTAAAATATTCCTATATTTTTGATAACCAGCCAACGTAGAGAAGACACCTGTAGGCTGATATTGTCAGGCTGGAAGGTCCATGGTTATTGGGCCCTTCCTAGCCTAAAAATAACTGTCCGCAGCTGCCCCCAAGTTCTGGCGCTTTGCTTATCTCTTCCCAATAGCCCTCGTGCAGTGTCAATTGGGCTAATGGTAGTTGGGGTTGATGACACCTGTGATTTATCAAAAATGACAACTGACATCAAGCCCTGGACTTAGTAATGAAGAAGTGTCTATCAGACACCCCCATTACTAACCCAGTAATCAAAAATAAAAATACAGAAAAAAAACCCACTTTATTTAATAAATACTCCCGACATTCTAACTCGTTCATCACTTGATTGGGGAAAAATAAATTCCCATGCAGGTCTGCCATAATCCAACGAATCCTATGTAGTCCTGAAATGGATACCTGAAAAACATAGAACAAGAGCAATTAAAACAAGAGACTGTCCCTCCTTCACCAATTTATTTGAAAAATGTTCCCATGATGCTCCAATGTAGTCCACATTCCCCAACTCCAGCTCATGGGTCTGTGAGCAGCGGTAAAGTAACTGCTATTCATAGGCGCCGTGTAGTGACTACAACGCTCATCAGAGCTGCTGAGTCTCACTGAGCGCGGTATTTATTAGCTAAACACAAGTACAGTAACCTACATACCCAAGACACTAATTACGCGTATATGCCATGGACATCTTTCCATTTATCTATCTATCTCTATCTTTGCACATTTAACTCCTAATCATTTAATTTCTATTCCGGTCCGTGTCACATGGATAGTATGCACGGATGTCTCACTTTATGTCATCCGTGTGCACAAGTGCGGGACCTATTTTGGTGCTCTGCAAAGTCAGGCATCACAAATTTATGTGATCTCTGATGGTGTGAGAAGCCAGCTCTTCAGCTGTTTTTACACACACACACACACACACACTGTCATGCCTTCAGCTGCAGGTCTGGTCTCTGCTGCGAAGGGAGATCGGCACCTTTCACGCAGCTCCACTGGTACTACTCACCCTGTCCTTGGCTCCAGACGATCAGCGGCTCCTTTCTCTCCTAAGAACCTGCATCCTCTTGGCAGGTCTCCTGGAAATGCTCTTAGGAGGCGCGCCCCGCTTCCTGCACATACTTAAAACAGCAGAGCACCTGTTCTGTATTAAGGCTCCCTGTGCTATTATGCTCTGTGCATAAAAGGCATTATGGGAGGTGCCTGGGCAATGTGTTAATTCTATTGTTTGTGGCCTTCTGCTCAGGCCACACTCTGCTGTGCTCTGCTCTGCAAAGTGTAGTTTATTACTTTTGGTTTGCTAATCCCTCTGTCTCCTCAGTATCCTCCGCTTGCAGTTCTCTATTCTGGATCCTTCAGGACTCTCTGGTTTCCACTCCAGGCTGACTAAGCTGCTCCTCACAGAACCTTCCAGATATTGCTTCTGGCTGGATCAGCCTTTCCAAAACTACACAGAGCTTCCAGGATTCTTCTCTGAATACCACCGTCTTGTTTTTACGGTCTGTATGGGTCGTCCCACTGGTCACGGGTACAGCAGCATTTAGGCCATCTGGTGTTGTGACGGGGGAATCCCTGTATAGGGGTACACCTTGCCCGGTGCTCCACTACGTGGTTCAGTGTTGTGACCCAGAGGCTTCTTCTCTCAGGCACCTCTTTCTGTTTGTTTAAGCTTCATTTAAATAAATACTGTTGCTTTTTGGAAGCCATTCTCCTGTCTCTTGTGTACCGAGTATACAGCTACCACTGCTCCATCAGTGGTCTAGTGAGTCCACTATATTTCCCCACGCCCTGTGGGCGTAACAGTTTGCCCAGGCCATGGACTCCGCTAATACCCGATACTCAGTCCAGAGAGAGCTGGCTACGCTTTGTCAGAGCCAGGATCAGCTAGTTGCCTTCATGCAAACTCTGGATACCCGCTTATCTACTCTACAGGCTGCCGAGTCCACCAATGTGACCCAGCTAGCAGAGCTCCGTATGGAATTTAATCGCCAACATGAGACACAGACCCGCTTGTTGGACTACATGACCTCTGTGGATGACCGGTTAACTAAGGTACAGCATCCGACGGTTGAGCCCACCATGAGACCTTGTCCTTGTCTCTGCAAGCTTCCTCGTTACTATGGTGACCCCAAGTTGAGCAGAGGATTTCTCAACCTATGCTTGCTGCATTTTCATTTTTTGCCTCAGCATTTTCTGACAGACATGGCCAAGGTGGCTTTCCTTGCCTCTCATTTGGAGGGAGAGGCTTTTGCTTGGTTCAACCCCCTAATGGAGCAGAATGATCCCATCATGTCTGATCTGCAGGTATTCTTGGACACGTTCCGCAAGATATTTGACGAGCCTGGTCGTGCCACATCTGCCATGGAGTCTCTCTTCAATCTGCGACAGGGCTCTCTCTCGGTCGGTCAGTATGCCATCCGTTTCCGCACCCTAGCTTCGGAGCTCCAGTGGACCAATGAGCCTCTGGTCGGAGCCTTCTGGCGAGGGCTATCTGGAAGAATCAAGGATGAGTTGGCAGCCAGGGACCGACCCGAGACTCTGGATGATCTCATATCCCTCGCCATTCAAATTGACGTGCGTCTTCAGGAGCGCTCCAGAGAGAGGATCTTCGAGAAGCAATTTCCACATCCAGCATCTTCTTCACCGAAACCTCGGTTTCCGCCTTGTCATGTTCTGGTCTCTGGGGATGGACCCCTGGAGCTTGATCGCGTAAAGGTGAAGAGGAATCTGGAGGAGGAGATGCCCGCTAGAAATCCATATTG
Source organism: Ranitomeya imitator (assembly GCF_032444005.1). NCBI lineage: Eukaryota > Metazoa > Chordata > Amphibia > Anura > Dendrobatidae > Ranitomeya > Ranitomeya imitator. The sequence goes on from NC_091282.1 coordinate 837,582,690, forward strand.
TTATGGCGGATGCTTCGCTCCCGGGCAATGCAGTGGAACTGAGAGGCCGGAAGAACACTTCCGCCTAGGACAGGTAAGGGAGGCCTCCTTAGGTGAGAATGATTCCTCTCCTCCACTAACTATATCCATACAGGTGATCTTCGGAAAGGTGCGGTTCTCCGAGACGGCCTATCTGGACTCTGGGTCTGGTGGAAATTTCATTCTGGAGTCTGTGGCCAGGCGGTTCGGGATTCCAATCGTTCCTCTGCAGCGGACCCAGCGCATTATCTCCATAGACAGAAGACCCTTAAAGGATTCCATTCTTGGCATCACCGAGGAGGTGGAACTTCAAATTGGAGCACTCCACAGGGAGAAGATTTCTTTCTATGTGTTACCGAATCTTTCTCCACCATTTCTACTAGGTCTTCCGTGGCTGCGCCTCCATGAACCTGTCCTAGATTGGCTGTCTGGGGATATCGTTTGTTGGGGTCAGTCCTGTTTCGATCACTGACTCAAAGCGGTTCGGCCTGGTTCTATCCCGCGGCCTCCTGCAGCTTTACCCGGGTTACCTCGTGCCTACTGGTCCTTCGCAGATGTGTTTGACAAGAAGGAAGCCGAGACTCTTCCTCCTCACAGGCCTTACGATTGTCCCATCGATCTTGTTCCTGGATCTACTCCGCCTCGAGGTAGGATTTACCCTCTTTCTCCCACTGAGACTCAAGCCATGACCGAGTACATCAAGGAGAATTTGGCTCGAGGGTTTATCCAGAAGTCCTCCTCTCCAGCTGGAGCTGGGTTCTTCTTCGTCAAAAAGAAAGATGGATCTCTTCGCCCGTGCATCGACTATCGTGGCCTCAATCTAATAACTGTAAAGAATAGATATCCCCTTCCCTTAATTCCAGAGCTTTCTGATCGTCTTCGAGGGTCCCGGATTTTCACCGAGTTGGATCTGTGTGGGGCTTACAACCTCATCAGGATACGATCTGGGGATGAGTGGAAAACTGCCTTCAACACGCGAGATGGTCACTATGAATATCGGGTGATGCCCTTCGGTTTAAGCAATGCACCCGCCGTCTTCCAAGAGTTTGTCAATGACGTATTCCGTGACCTGCTCTATGTATGTGTGGTGGTGTATCTGGACGATATCCTGGTGTTTTCTCCCGACTTACCAAGTCACAGGAAGAATGTTTGTCTTGTTCTTCAACGATTGAGGGAGAATCGTCTCTATGCAAAGTTTGAGAAATGTCTGTTTGAACAGAGGTCTTTACCCTTTCTTGGCTACATCATTTCTGATACAGGTCTCGAGATGGATCCAGAGAAGGTCTCCGCCGTGCTTAAGTGGCCCCGACCTGAGGGAATCAAGGCCATTCAGCGGTTCCTGGGATTCGTCAACTATTATCGGCAATTCATCCCTCACTTCTCCTCTCTGGTAAGTCCACTCACTGCTTTGACCTGTAAAGGTGCTAAACCTAAGGATTGGACCCCTGAGACCGAGTCAGCTTTCACCTCCCTCAAACAAGCTTTCTCAACCGCACCGGCCCTGCACAGACCAATGATCAACAAACAGTTTTTCCTTGAAGTGGACGCTTCATCATCTGGAGCCGGAGTGGTCCTCACACAGAAACTGCCTACCAGTAAGATGGTGACCTGTGGTTTCTTCTCTAAGGCATTCTCGCCCTGTGAACATAACTACTCAATTGGGGATAGAGAGTTACTGGCAATTAAGCTCGCCTTAGAGGAATGGCGATATCTGCTTGAAGGCGCAGTTCATCCAGTCATCATCTGCACTGATCATAAAAATCTGTCCTATCTTCAGTCTGCTCAAAGACTCAACCCTCGCCAGGCTCGTTGGTCTTTATTTTTTGCTCGGTTCAATTTCTCTCTCCATTTTCGTCCAGCAGAAAAAAATATCAAAGCTGATGCACTTTCCAGGTCCTTCCTGTCAGACGACCTCGAAGAGGAGCCTCAGCATATCATTGAACCGTCCAAGATGATCACGGTGGCTCCAGTCAGGCTGTCGCAGCTCCCTCCCGGTAAGACCCTTGTAACTGAAAGAGACAAGAGGAGAGTTCTACACTGGGGTCATTCTTCTAAGCTTGCTGGACACGCCGGTCAAAAGAAGACCTTACAATTAATATCTCGACACTACTGGTGGCCCACCTTGCACCAAGATGTTTTGGATTTCGTTGCAGCCTGTCCCTCCTGTGCTCATGATAAAACACCCAAGAAACTGCCAGCCGGTCGCCTCCTCCCGCTACCGATTCCGTGTGCTCCCTGGCAACACATCGCCATGGACTTCATCACAGATCTGCCAGCATCGTCCGGTTGTACAGTAATCTGGGTTGTTGTGGACCGGTTCTCCAAGATGGGACACTTTACTCCGCTATCTGGTCTCCCTTCTGCTCCTAAACTCACTGAGCTCTTCATTCTGCATGTCCTTTGGCTTCACAGACTTCCACTCCACATTGTCTTTGACAGAGGAGTTAAATTCGTCTCCCGATTCTGGCGGTCCCTATGTAAGCTGTTGGAGGTCACCCTGGACTTCTCCTCGGCCTATCACCCACAATCTAACGGCCAAGTGGAGAGAGTGAATCAAGTCCTCACCCACTATTTGCGACACTTCGTGAATGGTCACCACAGCAACTGGGCTGACCTGCTGCCATGGGCGGAGTTTTCTTACAACAATCATGTTGGTGAGTCTTCCTCTAACTCCCCTTTTTTCATTGTTTATGGACAGCATCCTAGAATCCCGACTCCATTGCTTCTTGCCTCCGGCAATCCTGCGGCTGACTCCCTGGCCAAGGACTTCTCAAAGGTCTGGACAGAGACCAGGACCTCACTGGAGAATGCATCTGTTCAAACCAAGGAGCATGCAGATAAGAGACGTCTGGATCCACCACCTTTTCAACCCGGAGATAAGGTATGGCTGTCTTCTAGGCACATCCGTCTTAAAGTCCCTTCTTATAAGCTGGCCCCTCGTTTCATCAGTCCCTTTGAAGTGCTCCACCGGATCAATGATGTGTGCTATTGTTTGAAGTTGCCTGCTTCCTTACGGATCCATAACTCCTTCCATGTCTCCCTGCTGAAGCCAGTTGTTCTCAGTCGCTTTACCCAGGATCCAGGTAATTTTCCTCCTCCTGTCTGTTCTGAGGATGTCTATGAGGTGAAGGACATATTGGCCATGAGGAAAAGAGGGGGCAGGTCGCTCTTTCTGGTTGATTGGAAGGGATTTGGTCCTGAGGAGAGATCCTGGGAGCCTGAGGAGAACATTAATGCCCCGGTCCTTCTTAGAAAGTTCCTGGCAAGTTTGAGGAAGGGGGGGCATAAGGGGGAGGGTACTGTCATGCCTTCAGCTGCAAGTCTGGTCTCTGCTGCGAAGGGAGACCGGCACCTTTCACGCAGCTCCACTGGTACTACTCACCCTGTCCGTGGCTCCAGACGATCAGCGCTTCTTTCTCTCCTAAGAACCTGCATCCTCTTGGCAGGTCTCCTGGAAATGCTCTTAGGAGGCGCGCCCCGCTTCCTGCACATACTTAAAACAGCAGAGCACCTGTTCTGTATTAAGGCTCTCTGTGCTATTATGCTCTGTGCATAAAAGGCATCCTCCCATTATGGGAGGTGCCTGGGCAATGTGATCATTCTATTGTTTGTGGCCTTCTGCTCAGGCCACACTCTGCTGTGCTCTGCTCTGCAAAGTGTAGTTTATTACTTTTGGTTTGCTAATCCCTCTGTCTCCTCAGTATCCTCCGCTTGCAGTTCCCTATTCTGGATCCTTCAGGATTCTCTGGTTTCCACTCCAGGCTGACTAAGCTGCTCCTCACAGAACCTTCCAGATATTGCTGCCAGCTGGATCAGCCTTTCCAAAACTACACAGAGCTTCCAGGATTCTCTTCACTGATAGAGCCTGAATACCACCGTCTTGTTTTTACGGTCTGTATGGGTCGTCCCTTGTGACGGGGGAATCCCTGTAAAGGGGTACACCTTGCCCGGTGCTCCACTACGTGGTTCAGTGTTGTGGCCCAGAGGGTTCTTCTCTCAGGCACCTCTTTCTGTTTGTTTAAGCTTCATTTAAATAAATACTGTTGCTTTTTGGAAGCCATTCTCCTGTCTCTTGTGTACCGGGTATACAGCTACCACTGCTCCATCAGTGGTCTAGTGAGTCCACTATATTTCCCCACGCCCTGTGGGCATAACACACACAATGTAATCAGTGTAAGGGCTATTGTGAAATCTAGTGGGTAGCAGCCCCTACAGTAGAATGACCGAGCCTAGGAAAAGCAACCCTGTGCCCCTGGGATTGAGTGGTGCTGGAGATTAAGGAGGCCAGCCAGTGCCTTATCTGTGGTCGCTGTCAGTCACCAGCAAAATCCATGCATCAGCGAGGAAGATAGTGTCCTGAGCGGATCAAGAAGTGGCCAACTGCGAGATGATGCCAGTTTGAGATCGGAAGAGGGATGTCTTGATACGATCCTTAGCTGTCAGTGGTGGGAAGAGAGCTGAGTTACTTCCTGTAAGCCTGAGGTACCATGGATGCCAAGGTCAAGACTGAGGGGAGAAATCTTAGTGCATGTACAGTATAGTTCTATATGCAGCGGGAGTGAGGAGAGCTGCTATACATTGCCGGAAAAGAGCTGGGTTCATCACACCATGAGGGGCTGTTGGCTCAGTGTACTGAATAACTATGGAGAACTGTAATCATCATTATCGTCATCAACTGCTCTAGTAAAAGCCTTTTTTTTTTCTTGGTGTACCTGGGGTCTGAACATTGCTTTCGGAGATAGGCAGATCCTGCATCCCTTCCATAACTTTTCCCTATTTATTCTGCTGAGAATGGCCAGCTGGTCGGCAAGACCACCGTGACCATTGGCAGCCATTACGCCCGGCTCGGTGGAGGCCAACCCAGACAGTCTTGATGTTCACGATGCTGGAAATAAACGATGTGTCACACGGACACATGTGGACATATGTGCAGGCCCATAGTTTATAATGGGTAAGTGTGAAAACTGTCACCACACGTACCAGAAACACTGACTTGTGAAGGGGGCCTAATGTTGTTGCACATCCTCAACAATCTCTTAACAGAATGTTCACATTTAGAGATGACAATTATTGTGTTTGTCTACCTTGTTGGTTAAGAAGAGTATACAAATGTTATATTTAGTGCACAAATATGTTTTTTGTCATTTTGATAGATTTAGACTTTACTATTAAATTACCATAAAGTAGCTGACTAGCAGCTCAATCCATGCTTACTGTATTTTTGCCATGATTTCCAATATCTCAACAAAAGCTGATTTTTGCAAAAGCTTCTTTGAATTGATTTAAGATAAAATCATAAAAAAATAACAAAATAACAATTCCCCTGCAACAAACAACCCAGCAGTAGTGTTTTTTAACCCTTAACCAACATCTGCTGTACGTGTGCAATAAATGTAAAGTGCAGGAATAAGGTGCGGGGTCAGAAGCTGAGCCCCACAGACATTTCCACCATGAGGCAAGATGAGTATCTGATGGTGGCCCCTACCATAAAATCTGAGGTATCTCTCAGAGGGCGGCAAAATGCCACCCCCCTGATCTCCACACCCAAAAACGTAGCTTCGGTAAAACTGCATGGAGCGGGATTCAGCCTTATCAATAAAATTGCCAACACAAACCAAATTTTTTTTTACAAAATGGATATTATTTTACACTATTTACTGTCTCCTCCTTCTCATAGCAATCGCCGGGACGATCAGCTGAATAGACAGAGGCTTTAAGGTGGGGGACCTGGATGACAGTCTGACACATGCAGTGCGCATGCCCAGGAATCCTAGCTCCGCACTGTGCATAATGCATAACACAGTGCGGGGCAGGGATTCCCGAGGTAGGTGGCTGCACTGCCCCACAAACATTTACACAGCGAAGGCGCCGGTTTTGAAGAGAAAACAGCGTGGAGGGGGCGGCGCCGAAAGCCCCTGAAGATGTGAGTGACGGCAGAGTACCGTTCAAGCTGGGGATTGAGGACCCGCCTCTGTGGACAAAGATAGGTATTTTTGAAAAGTTTCAAAGCGCTTTATTTTAGTAATACATGAACACAAAGCTAAAAGAGCCACCTTGTTAGAATGCAGCATTACTGCTGCACAAGGTGGCTCTTTTAGTTTATAACGGCTGGAGGGGGGTGACAGTGGCCCTTTAATGACCTGGCCATTTTTTGCAATTCTGACCAGTGTCCCTTTATGAGGTAATAACTCAGGAACGCTTCAACGGATCATAGCGATTCTGAGATTGCTTTTTCGTGGCATATTGGGCTTCATGTTAGTGGTAAATTTAGGTCGATAATTTCTGCGTTTATTTTTCAAAAAAAACGGAAATTTGGTGAAAATTTTGCAATTTTCACATTTTGAATTTTATTCTGTTTTTGTTTTTGGAAACAAAAATTTTTTTTTGCTAGGAAGTTATAAGGGTTAAAATTTGACCAGTGATTTCTCATTTTTACAACAAAATTTACAAAACCATTTTTTTTTAGGGACCACCTCACATTTGAAGTCAGTTTGAGGGTTCTATATGGCTGAAAATACCCAAAATTGACACCATTCTAAAAACTGCACACCTCAAGGTGCTCAAAACCACATTCAAGAAGTTTATTAACCCTTCAGGTGTTTCACAGCAGCAGAAGCAACATGAAAGGAAAAAATGAACATTTAACTTTTTAGTCACAAAAATGATCTTTTAGCAACAATTTTTTTATTTTCCCAAGAGTAAAAGGAGAAACTGGAACACGAAAGTTGTTGTCCAATTTGTCCTGAGTACGCTGATACATCATATATGGGGGTAAACCACTGTTTGGGCGCACGGCAGGGACTTTTTTAATGAAAAATTGGCTCCAATCTTTAGCAGACACCATGTCGCGTTTGGAGGGCTCCTGTGTGCCTAAACATTGGAGCTCCCCCACAAGTGACCCCATTTTGGAAACTAGACCCCCCCAAGGAACTTATCTAGATGCATAGTGAGCACTTTAAACCCCCAGGTGCATCACAAATTGATCCGTAAAAATGAAAAAGTACTTTTTTTTCACAAAAAGATTCTTTTAGCCTCAATTTTTTCATTTTCACATAGCCAACAGGATAAAATGAATCCTAAAATTTGTTGGGCAATTTGTTCTGAGTACACCGATACCTCACATGTGGGGGTAAACCACTGTTTGGGCACATGGTAAGGCTCGGAAGGGAAGGAGCGCCATTTGACTTTTTGAATGAAAAATTATCTCCTTCGTTAGTGGACACCATGTCGCGTTTGGAGAGCCCCTGTGTCCCTAAACATTGGAGCTCCCCCACAAGTGACCCCATTTTGGAAACTAGACCCCCCAAGGAACTTATCTAGATGCATGGTGAGCACTTTAAACCCCCAGGTGCTTCACAGAAGTTTATAACACAGAGCCGTGAAAATAAAAAATAATTTTTCTTTCCTCAAAAATGATTTTTTAGCCCGGAATTTTTTATTTTCCCAAGAGTAACAGGAGAAATTGGACCCCAAATGTTGTTGTCCAGTTTGTTCTGAGTATGCTGATACCCCATATTTGGGGGTAAACCACTGGGCGCACGGCAGGGCTCGGAAGGGAAGGCATGCCATTTGGCTTTTTGAATGGAAAATTAGCTCCAATCATTAGCGGACACCATGTCACGTTTTGAGAAATTTGACCCCAAAAGTTGTTGTCCAGTTTCTCCTGAGTACGCTGATACCCCATATGTGGGGGTAAACCACTGTTTGGGCACATGCCGGGACTCGGAAGTGAAGTAGTGACGATTTGAAAGGCAGACTTTGATGGAATGCTCTCCGGGTGTCACATTGCGCTTGCAGAGCCCCTGATGTGCCTAAACAGTAGAAGGCCCCCACAAGTGACCCCATTTTGTAAACTAGACCCCCAAGGGAACTTATCTAGATGTGTGGTGAGCACTCTTTGAACCCCCAAGTGCTTCACAGAAGTTTATAATGCAGAGCCGTGAAAATAAAAAATCATTTTTCTTTCCTCAAAAATAATTTTTAGCCCGCAATTTTTTATTTTCCCAAGGGTAACAGGATAAATTGGACCCCAAAAGTTATTGTCCAGTTTCTCCTGAGTACGCTGATACCCCATATGTGGGGGTAAACCACACGTCGGGGCTCGGAAGGGAGAGAGCACCATTTGACTTTTTCAACGCAAGATTGGCTGGAATCAATGGTGGCGCCATGTCGCGTTTGGAGACCCCCTGATGTGCCTAAACAGTGGAACCCCCTCAATTCTAACTCCAACACTAACCCCAACACACCCCTAGCCCTAATCCCAACCCTAACCACAATTCTAACCCCAACACACCCCTAACCCTAGTCTTTACCCTAATTCCAACCCTAATTCTAATTCCAGCCCTAACCCTAAGGCTATGTGCCCACGTTGCGGATTTGTGTGCAGATTTTTCCGCACCGTCTTTGAAAAATCTGCAGGTAAAACGCACTGCGCTTTACCTGCGGATTTCAAGTGTTTTTTGTGTGGATTTCACCTTCGGATTCCTATTATGGAGCAGGTGTAAAACGCTGCGGAATCCGCACAAAGAATTGACATGCTGCGGAAAATACAACGCAGCGTTTCCGCGCTGTATTTTTTGCACCATGGGCACAGTGGATTTGGTTTTCCATAGTTTTATGTGGTACTGTAATCGTGATGGCAAACTGCTCCAAATCCGCAGCGACCAATCCGCAGCGGATCCACAGCAAAAATCCGCACCATGTGCACATAGCCTAATTCTAACCCTAATTCCAACCCTAGCCCTAATTCTAACCCTAACCCTAATTGCAACCCTAACCCTATTTGCAACCCTAACCCTAATTCAAACCCTAATGCTAACCCTAGCCCTAAGTGCAACCCTAGCCCTAAGTGCAACACTAACCCTAAGTGCAACCCCAACCCTAAGTGCAACCCTAAGTGCAACGATATCCTTAAGTGCAACCCTAACCATAAGCACAACCCTAAGTGCAACCCTAGCCCTAAGTGCAACCCTAGCCCTAAGTGCAACCCCAACCCTAAGTGCAACCCTAAGTGCAACCCTAACCCTAAGTGCAACCCTAACCCTAAGTGCAACCCTAGCCCTAAGTGCAACCCTAACCCTAAATGCAACCCTAAGTGCAAACCCTAACCCTAAGTGCAACCCTAGCCCTAAGTGCAACCCTAACCCTAAGTGCAACCCTAAGTTAAGTGCAACCCCAACCCTAAGTGCAACCCTAAGTGCAACGATATCCCTACGTGCAACCCTAACCCTAAGTGCAACCCTAAGTGCAACCCTAGCCCTAAGTTCAACCCTAGCCCTAAATGCAACCCTAACCCTAAGTGCAACCCTAAGTACAACCCCAACCCTAAGTGCAGCCCCAACCCTAAGTGCAACGATATCCCTAAGTGCAACCCTAACCTTAAGTGCAACCCTAACCCTAAGTGCAACCCTAGCCCTAAGTGCAACCCTAACCCTAGCCCTAAGTGCAACCCTAACCCTAAGTGCAACCCTAATCCTAAGTGCAACCCTAAGTGCAACCCCAACCCTAAGTGCAACCCTAACCCTAAGTGCAACCCTAACCCTAAGTGCAACCCTAATCCTAAGTGCAACCCCAAGTGCAACCCCAACCCTAAGTGCAACCCCAACCCTAAGTGCAACCCTAACCCTAAGTGCAACCCTAACCCTACGTGCAACCCTAAGTGCAACCCTAGCCTTAAGTGCAACCCTAGCCCTAAGTGCAATCCTAACATTAAGTGCAACCCTAACCCTAAGTGCAACCCTAAATGCAACCCTAACCCTAAGTGCAACCCTAAGTGCAACCCTAAACCTAAGTGCAACCCTAACCCTAAGTGCAACCCTATCCCTAAGTGCAACCCTAACCCTAAGGGCAACCCTAACCCTAAGTGCAACCCTACCCCTACACCTAATGGAAAAACTTAAAATAAATATATTTTCTGTATTTTATTAATTACCCTACCTATGGGGGGGATAAAGAGGGGTGTTTATTTACTATTTTTTTTATTTTGATCGCTGTGATAGAGGGGGGGCGATGGGGGAGGGTCGGAGGGGAGAGGGAGGCGCTTAGGACAGGACGGAGGGGTACGAAACACTGACAGCGGCTGCAGATCGCCGCCGTCAGTCGGTGGGGGGGCCAGATCGGGGTCTCCAGCCATGGCCGATGCTATTGCAGCATCGGCCATGGCTGGATTGTAATATTTCACCAATTATCATAGGTGAAATATTACAGATTGCTCTGATTGGCTGTTGAAAGTGAAACAGCCAATCAGAGCGATCGTAGCCACAGGGGGGGGGGGGGCGAAGCCACTCCCCCTGTCCCTGCAGGTCGGGTGAAAATGGAGTTAACCCTATCACCCGGCCTGCAGGGACGCGATCCGACATGACGCATATGCTGCGTCACAGGTCGGATTGGCACGGGTTTTCATGATGCATACGCTGCGTCAAAGGTCGGGAAGGGGTTAATGACCGCCAATACGTCTTTTAACTGACCTGAGATATAAGAGAATAGCCTGCCCATACAGGTGACAATCCAGCAGCTGTCGGCTGTACACTATAGCTGACAACTTGCTGTATCAGCCACGATCAATGTTTGCACCATCCAAATCTGTTTAACCCCTTAGATGCTGCTGTCAATAGTGACTACATCATTATAAATGGTTAACAGAGTGTGGGGGCTTCCTCTTGATCCCAATTGGTGCCCTCAGATCATGATTGTGTGGTCCTGATGTTTGCGATGGCCATTCACGACCAAATAGAGGCCTTAGAGTCTGACGGCTGTTGTAACCTGTTCAGAAGTTACCGACATTTAGGTGGTAAAAATACACATTTTCATTCCTGTCATGCCACTTTGCATTAATTCCTGTAAAGCACCTGAAAAATTAATAAACTACCTGACTGCAGTTTTCAATATGTCAGGGGGTGCTGTTTTTAAAATGGTATCACATTTGAGGGTTTCCCAATATACGAGACCCCTAAAGTCACTTCAAACCTGGATAGGTCCCTAAAAAAATAAATGTTTTAAATTTCCTAGAAAAAATGAAAAATTGCTCCTACATTTTAAAACTTCCTAAAATGCTAACAAAATAAAATAACAAATGGTGCTTATGTAAAGCAGACATGTGGGAAATGTTATTTATTAATGGTTTGCTGTGGTATGAATATCTGGATTAAAGGGATAATCATTCAAAGTTTGAAAATTGCTAAATTTTTAACATTTTTCTCAAATTTTTGATATTTTTGTTATAAATAAACACATAACATATTGACCTAAATTTACCATTATCATAAAATATAATGTGTCACGAAAAAACACTGGGATTTGTTGAAGTGTTTACTACTACAATCATGAAGCACCAATATACCTTGTAATGGTGAGCGGGTAATACCGACTCTTTCTAAGCACCCCACGGGTGCCCTTCCGGGACCACTCCAAAATGCTATAACCACAAAAACACGGAGCAAAAACGTCCACTTCAACATAGTTGTATAAAAATATTCAAAATGTTTATTAATATATAACAATCACATAAATGCATCAATATACAAAATACAAAATGTGTGTGCTATCAGCACAACCATATGGCAAGGGACACAAAAAGGAGAAACGTGACGGTAACCAAGTTAGAGGGGGAGTACTAAGGTACACCCTTCAGGCAGCAGCATGCATCCGTAGTTCAAAAAATTCCATACATGGCCATGTATATCTTATATCATTGTGCCCAATAGTACATACTCCAGGGCCACCCTACATACACAATCACACAGTTATATACGATTGCTGCTTACCCATTATTGTTCAGGGCTGGTACCCCCACCTCGCTTGCCCCCCCCCCCGGACGCGCGTTTCGCGTAGCTTTTTCAACAGTTGATAGCCACTCCTCTCTCCTATAAAAGCTAGGCCCTCTGGTCAGATCCTTGTCTGAGATAGCACTTGCTTGATAGACCTGGAGTAGAGAGGAGTTGGTGTTTGGAGAGCTGGAGGAATTTATTGTGCGACAGTTGTATGGTTTGTACGCTTACCTGCTTTATTTACCCTCCCCGTCCTTCACACCCTGGCGGATACCTCTGTTATTTGTGAGAGCATATTTTGTGTGAGTGGAGTTTTCTTTTTACCCTTGTCTTTGTTCCCGTTTGTCGGGTTGGTGTACAGTTGTACACAGTAGCACCTCTCTTCCCCGGGTGGGGGAGGGGGATAGACGCAGGGCGGCAGTCAGGAGGCAGGGCGAGGGCTGAGGCCCCGGCATCCTCGCCATCTGAGGTATCCCGGGGAACAGGGTGAGTTAGGGCGCCCCCTAGAGCTAGGGCCAGGAAAGGTGCCCCTGTTCCCAGTTTACTCGCCAGTCCAATCGTGACACCCAGAAATATTATGTCATCCCCTCTGTGTCATCCCCTTATTCAGACGATATATTCAATATGACGACCTAATGTTATCAAATTCCGTGTAGTACCTTTAGGTTCAGAATCCTCACTATAACCCTGGATAAAAACCTTCAGGGGTGTAGTTTCCAAAATGGGGTCACGTGTGGGGGGTTTCCACTGTTTAAGCACATAAAGGGCATTCCTAACGCAACATGGCATCCGCTTTCGATTCCAATCATTTTTGCTTTCAAAAAGTCAAACGGTGCTGCTTCCCTTCTGAGCCCTGCTGTGCGCACAAATAGTAGTTTTACCCATGGTATCATCATGCTCAGGATAAATTGAACAAAACATTTTGGTGTCTATTTTCTCATGATACCTTGGTGAAAGTAAACAATTTGGGCAAAAGTAAAATTTTTCTTTAAAAAAAGTAAAACGTTCATTTTTTTTTTCCTTCCACATTTCATTAATTCCTCTGAAGCTTTAATAAACTTCTTCACCTGGTTTTGCGGGCATCTAGGGGTGCAGCTTTTAGAATGGTGTCACTTTTGGGTATTTTCGGTCATACAGGCCACCCAAAGTGACTTCAAATGTGAGGTGGTCCATAAAAAAGTGGTTTTGTAAATTTTGTTGGAAAAATCATAAATTGTTTATCAAATTTTAACCCTTCTAAATTCCTAAAGTAGACATGTGGCAAATGTTGTTTATTAACTATTTTGTGTAGTATAACTATCTAATTTAAGGCCATAAAAATTTTAAGTTTGAAAATTGTTAAATTTTCCAATTTTTTTTGTAACAATGTTATATATATTCATAAATATAGACAGGTTATATCAACCAAATTTTACCACCATCATGAAGTCCAATATGTCCCCCCCAAAATTCTTAGAATAACTGGGATCCCATAAAGTGTTCCAGAGCTATTACCTCAGAAAGTGCAGGGGCAGCACGGTGGCGCAGTGGATAGCACAGCAGCCTTGCAGTGCTGGAGTCCTGGGTTCAAACCCCACTAAGGACAACATCTGCAAAGAGTTTGCGTGGGTTTCCTCCGGGCTCTCCGGTTTCTTCCCACATTCCAAAGACATACTGATAGGGAATTTAGATTGTGAGCCCCATCGGGGACAGTGATGATAATGTGTGCAAAAATGTAAAGCGCTGCGGATTATGTTAGCACTATATAAAAATAAAAGATTATTATTATTAAAGTGACAGTGGTCAGATTTAAAAAGTTTGGTTTGGTCATTAAGGTAAACAATTTCCCTACAAAAATTCCTCATATGGCTATGTCAATTGTAAAATCAAGTAAAAAAGTTAATGCCCTTGGAAGACAGGTAGGGTAACATAAAAGTGCAAAAATAAAAATTGGCTTGAGCGTGACAGGTTTTGTACATTTTTTAGAGACTCACAAAATTGCTACTTGTTTGTTTGTATAAGTCTGTGGCTAGATGTTGGTCCATACAGGGTGATACAGCACAGAGGTTAACTCATTATTGATAACTTTTTTTGTCTTATATTTTGTTTTGCTCCCATACACATACAGCAAACAGAAGTTGTCAGGACAAGCTAATACAATAATAGCCAATTTACCCATACAGGGCAATGCAATATTGTCTCATATGCCACCTGGTGGTGGAGTCTGAACACTACAGGCTGTTAATTATTTTATTTGCAATGAAGTCAGCCTGTATTGTGCTTTAGGATTGTGCTGACAGGCAAGGTATTGTTTCAGGTTTAAGTGATGTTCCTGTTCGTTTAACATCTGGTGCAGACATGCTTTCAGCACATTTTTGGGAAGCATTCTATACACCCATGTAAAAATACACTGCTCAAAAGAATAAAGGAAACACTTAACCAACAGAATATAACTCCAAGTAAATCAAACTTCTGTGAAATCAAACTGTCCACTTAGGAAGCAACACTGTTTGACAATCAATTTCACATGCTGTTGTGCAAATGGAAATTATTGACAATTATCAAGACACACTCAATAAAGGAGTGGTTCTGCAGGTTGGGACCACAGACCACATCTCTGTACCAATGCTTTCTCGCTGATGTTTTGGTCACTTTTGAATGTTGGTTGTGCTTTCACATTCGTGGTAACATGAGATGGACTTTACAACCCACACAAGTGGCTCAGGTAGTGCAGCTCATCCAGGATGGCACATCAATACAAGCTGTGGCAAGAAGGTTTGCTGTGTCTGTCAGCGTAGTGTCCAGAGGCTAGAGACGCTACCAGGAGACAGGCCAGTACACTAGGAGACGAGGAGGGGGCCGTAGGAGGGCAACAATCCAGCAGCAGGACCGCTACCTCAGCCTTTGTGCAAGGAGGAACAGGAAGAGCACTGCCAGAGCCCGGCAAAATAAACTCCAGCAGGCCACAAACGTGCATGTGTCTGCACAAACGCCTAGAAACCGACTCCATGAAGATGGTCTGAGTGCCCAGCATCCACAGATGGGGGTTGTGCTCCAGACCTGCATGGGATATTAGTTGTGATTTACATTGATCATTTTTAGGTTTTATTGTTCTCAACACATTCCACTGTGTAATGAATAAAGATTTACAACTGGAATATTTCATTCAGTGATATCTAGGATGTGAGATTTTAGTGTTCCCTTTATTTAATTTTTTTGAGCAGTGCATGTTAACAGGGTCTATTAGCTACTGAATCTGTACAGATGTGCAGTAACTTTGTTCAGACATACTGATGTTATTTTTAACTACCCCACAAGGGGGAGACATTGCTTTAAGAAATATATAAGCATAGACTTATTTTTATATTGATTATTGTTATATTGATTAATGTTTCAGGTTGATACAGATTTTTCTGGCTCATCCAATACATTTCTCTGTGTGGGCTACAGGATCTTTACGATACTGTATATACAGTGGGGAAAATAAGGATTTGATACCCAGACGATTTTGCAAGTTTTCTCACCTACAAAGAAGGGAGAGGCCTGTAATTTTTATCATAGGTACACTTCACCTGTGAGAGGCAGAATCTAAAAATATAAAACAGAAAATGACATTGTATGATTTTTACATAATTAATTTGCTTTTTATTGCATGAAATAAGCATTTAATACAATAGAAAAACAGAACTTAATATTTGGTACAGAAACCTTTGTTTGCAGTTACAAAGGGAGAAGCGATATCGGGCGATAGCTAGACACAGAGGATGGGTCGAGGGAGGGCTTTTTGAGGATGGGTGTGATCTTGGCATGCTTGAAGGATGAGGGAAAGACACCTGTTGTGAGTGAGAGGTTGAAGAGGTGCGTTAGGGTTGGGATGAAGACTGTGGAAAGGTTAGGGATGAGGTGGGACGGGAGCGGGTCAAGCATGCAGGTGAGTGAGGTGTGATCTTGACAGGAGGGTGGAGAAGCTGGTTTTGGAGGAGCAGAGTTGAGCAGCTAAGAGGGGCAGTGGGTGCTTTGGGCCAAAGTTTTCTCTGATCGATCTTCTGTTTAAAGAAAGGAGAAGTCTGCAGCAGAAATGAGGGGGAGGTGCTGGGGGACGGAGTAGAGAATTGTCCGTCTCAATTCTTTGGTCAGGCCGGTCAGCCAGGGCTGCTTTTTGAGTGTACGAGTTTTACTATGCATGAGCGGGGCGGTCGAATTGAGTGTTGCTGTTATTGTGGTGTTATAAAAAGTGGCAGCAGCATCTGTGTCATGAAGGGAAGCTATGTCTGTGAGATGGAGAAGGGACTCCGAGAGTGATTGTAAGTTGAGATATTTGAGATTTCTGCGAGGGAGGTTGTGGAGTGGGGGTTGCACATTAGGAGAGAAAAGGGAAGAGAATGTCAGTAGGTTGTGGTCAGACAGGGGGAGGGGTGTGTTAATGAGATTAGTAAGGGAGCAGAGGCAGGTGAAGATGAGGTCCAGTGTGTGACCATCTTTGTGAGTGGCCTCAGAGGACCATTGAGTGAGGCCAAAGGAGGCAGTCAGTGATAGAAGTTTAGAGGCAGCTGAGGTGGAAGTATCAATGGGGATATTGAAATCACCCATGATGATAGTGGGGATGTCGACAGAGAGGAAATGAAGTAGCCAGGTGGTGAAGTGGTCGAGAAAGGTAGAGATGGCTAGTTCTGGGGGGCGGTAGATGACAGCCAGCTGGAGGTTGGAAGGGGAATAGATGCGGACAGAGTGCATCTATAGATCTATCTATCTATAAATATATCTATAGATTAATATATCCATAGTTATCCATCTATAGATCTATCCATAGTTATCCATGTATAGATATATAGATTTATCTATTGATATACCCATAGATATATAATAGCGAGGTCTATGTTTCCTACTGAACGTTTAATTTAAAAAAAAAACAAAACGGAAAAAATGGCGCCAGAAGGGGAAAGCCGATGGCCGGGGGCCAATATTTGTGGCCTGGGAAGGGGGAATACCCACGGCCCCTCCCAGGCTATGAATGTCAGCCCACAGCTGTCTGCGTAGCCTTTACTGGCTATTAAAATAGCCCCCCTCCAAAAAAAAAAATATGACGTGGGGCCCCCTATATTTTATAGCCAGAAAGGCTACGCAGACAACTGTGGGCTGATATTCATAGCCTAGAGGGGGGCCATGGATATTGCCTCCCCCCGGCTACAAATACCAGCCCCCAGCAGCCTCAGAAATGGCGCATCTGTGAGATGCGCCAATTCCGGCACTTAGCTCCTCTCTTCCCACTCCTGAGTAGAGGTGGGATATGGAGTAATAATGGGTTAATGTCACCTTGCTATTGGAAGGTGACATTAAGCTGGGTTAATAATGGAGAGGCGTCAATAAGACGCCATTAATCCTACAGTAGTGAAAGAGTTAAAAAATAAAGACAGCCAGAAAAAAGTATTTTTAATATTCTTAATTTAACCATACTTGCCATACTCTATCGCCTGCAAAAAAATTAAAATAAACCAACCGTATACTACCTGTCCACCGTAGTCCAATTAATAACAAGTGTCCCACGACGATCGCCCCTATAGAACAGTGACATCGGGTGATCGGTTACCCGAGTTCATTGGTCTCACTTTATGACATTGCTGCGTGGGAACTTTCTCACACAGCAGTGCCACTAGTGAGACTAGGGACTATTTTTTACAGTGGCGGAGGAATACAGTGCGGAAGGATACCTTCCGTCATTGTATTCCTGGAGCCCCTGGAGAGCGCTCACGGGAGATCGTCATGGGACACTCGTTTTAATTGGATTTCTGCGGATCAGGGAGTATACTGTTTGTTTATTATTTCAATATTTTTTTTTACAGGCGACACTGGCTTTGGGGATCAAAGTGACAAGTGATGGTGAGTATGTGCAGTATGCAGCATGTTGCATGTATGTAGTATGCATGTTGTATGTAATATGTTGTATGTTTGTGTTTGTTTTATACATTCAATACATTAGCCGGATGATGGGACTACTACTGTCCCATCATTGGCTAATGTGTCAATTACTGTAGCAGGCATAGCCAGATGAGACTTGTAGTCCCATTGGACGATGCCTGCACACAAACATGCACACACACACCCCCAGACAGCCAGCAGACCACCCAGACAGGCCGCAAACCACCCAGACAGGCCGCAAACCACCCAGACAGGCCTGCAAACCACCCAGACAGGCCGCAAACCACCCAGACAGGCCTGCAAACCACCCAGACAGGCCTGCAAACCACCCAGACAGGCCGCAAACCACCACCCAGACAGCCCGCAGAACACCACCCAGACAGCCCGCAGAACACCACTCAGACAGCCCGCAGACCACCCGGACAGCCCGCAGACCACCCGGACAGCCCACAGACCCGGCACGGAGAGCTCGCAGACCCCACCCGCACACAGTCCCCGCCCACACTTTCCCCCCTTCCCGAACTGCAGCGTTTCCTCCTCAGCTAAACCGCAGATGGTTTTGCTGCGCAAGTGCCCGACTCAATGCAACTCAATGGGTGCAGAAACGCTGCAGATCTGCACAAAGAATTGACATGCTGCGGAAAAAAACGCTGCGTTTCCGCGCGTTTTTTTTCCACAGCATGTGTACAGCGGATTTGGTTTTCCATAGGTTTACATGGTACTGTAAACCGCATGGAAAACTGCTGCAGATCCGCAGCGTCAAAAAAGCAGTGGATCCGCGGTAAAAACTGCAACATGTGAACATGGCCTAATGGTCTGTAAAATCCTGCTCACAAATTGCTGTTAATTATGAGTTCGGTAGACAGGTGGTAGGGGAAATAAGTGTCTCAAAGAAAGAAGTAGATTTCTCTCAGTACAAAACAGTACAAAAGTTTCTTTCAATTGCACTATTGATTTATGAAACGTTTGTTGAAAGCAAAGATGCCATTTACATGATTACAGATATATCCATTTTGCACTGATACTTTTCTAAAATACAGAATAGAAACGGATTAAACATTACAATTGTCTTTTCTGAAAAAACTCCACTGATTTATGCAGGGTTTTTTTTTTTTACACTTTATTTTGCTTGTTGATATTTGTCTTTTTTATTGCGGTCATATTTTAAAATATACCATACATTTTGAAAGGGAATCGGTCACTTAAACGCAGGTCAATAGCATTCTGAACCTGCCTGTTCCCGCACTTAGAGCCCCAATGTTGGGAGGAAATGAACTTTATACCTCCTGATAGCGTTTGGGTTTCGGTCATGGGGGTGGTGCCGATGCAGTTTCAGTCTCCGCTTTGTGTATAGTGACCGCTGCCTGTAACTGCTCCCTGGTAGAGTTGAGCGACCTTGACCTTTTTAGAGTCGAGCCGGGTTTCGCGAAACCCGACTATCTCAAAAGTCGGGTCGAGTGAAATCGGCCGATTATGACGTAAAGTCGGGATCGACCGAAACACGAAACCCAATGCAAGTCAATGGGGCAGCATAGTCGGCAGTGAGTGGGGGCCAGGAAAACACCTAGAGTGCCCATTTTAATGTCAAAACCATCCATTCTTCTTAATGAAGCTTGTCAAGCGTAATTTACCTTATAATAATTGGAAGGCATTTGAAATTGGGGGTCATTTGGCTAAAGTTGTGTGGGGTAGGGCTGGTTCAAGTAATTAGTGGGCCCAGGAAATCTGGACCACGTCACGGCAGTGGAGCAGGGAGAGGTAAGTATTTCAACTTTGCAAGTGCTGTGATCCTGAGCAAGCAGGGGGGGCCCACTTGTTGGCATTGGCACTGGCACAGGGCCCCTCAAAGTACAGCGGTGTGTTTGCACGGCGGGGGCGCCTCCCACCGGCAGCAACACTTTTGCGTACTAGGAGAGGCCCTGTGCCAGTGACGTCGCCAACTAGTATTCCTCCCCCCACCTGATGAAGGAACCTGCACTTTCATCTGCACCTTCCTCTTTGTCCCCGTGTAAGGTGGTATGGTATGCGGGAAGAGCAACCTGACTTTCAGCAGGGTCACAATGTTGTTGTGTAGCATGCACGGGGAATGTTGCGTTATGGGTCAATGTACCAGCAGACTCATCTATCACTGGCTGGGCAATGGGCACGATGAAGTGGAAACACAGATATAGGCCCAAAGAATAAAGTGGGCTAAATGCAGTTCAAAATTGGTAACACAGGAATAACCAGGGGGCATTGCAGTGGAGGACAACTGGAATGAGAGGCTGACACAGAGAGTAGGGCCAAATCAGTAAGTAGTCGAAATGCAGTTCAAAATTGGCAACCGTAGTAAACAGGCGGCACAGCTTTGTTCAGTGGAGGAGAACAGCAAGGAGTGGCAGACACCGATAGTAGGCCCCAACCCAACTAGTAGGCCAAATGCAGTCTAACATTAACAACTACTTAACGAGAGCCTGAAAATGGAATTTCAGGACAGGAAACCAGGAGAACAGCAAGGAGTGGCAGACACCGATAGTAGGCCCCAAACCAACTAGTACGCCAAATGCAGTTGTTCCATTTAACCACAATTTAATGAGAGCCTGAAGATAGAAGCTCAGGAAAGGCAACCTGGGGAACACCTTGGAGTGTAACACACCATCTCTCTCCACCCCATACCCATTTTGTAGGCCTAATGCAGTGTACTTTTCTACAACTACTAAACGAGAGTCGGAAGACCGAAGCAATGGCAAGGAAACCTGGGGAACACCTTGGAGTGTAACACACCATCTCTCTCCACCCCATACCCAATTTGTAGGCCTAATGCAGTGTAGTTTCCAAGAACTACTAAACGAGAGCCGGAAGATCGAAGCTCAGGAAAGGCAACCTGGGGAACACCTTGGAGTGTAACACACCCTCTCTCTACACCCCATACCCAATTTGAAGGCCTAATGCAGTGTAGTTTCCAAGAACTACTAAACGAGAGCCGGAAGATCGAAGCTCAGGAAAGGCAACCTGGGGAACACCTTGGAGTGGAACACACCATCTCTCTACACCCCATACCCAATTTGAAGGCCTAATGCAGCGTAGTTTCCAACAACTACTAAACGAGAGCCGGAAGATCGAAGCTCAGGAAAGGCAACCTGGGGAACACCTTGGAGTGTAACACAACGTCTCTCTACACCACGGAAGGGCTGATTCTTAGGAAGGAAGGCTGTTGGAAATAAGCATTGCGCGTCCGAGGGTGATTATATTCTTATTAGGTATATACTCACCCTCGGACGCGCCCTGCTTCTTTATTTGGAATGAATGTTTATTTGCAATGTGGTGTTGACTTTCTCTATTATTTTGGTAATTAATGATTTTATTATTTTCATTGTTTTGCATCTTCTCGGCAATAATATAAAGAAGACGCGACAGGACAACACTCGGTGGATGCCATATCTGTGTTTTCAATTTAAAAAACCTTTCAGTTAACTACTTGCAGGAGAAAGTAATTGTAGCTGGTGGCCATTTTTAGTACTGTACCAGATTTTAGTTGTGTGTTTGTTTTTAATGTTAAAATGTCTGCATTTGATATCTCACCAGTATTTTCTTTTTTATAAGCAAAATACTTTTTTTTTTATTTTATGATGTTGGTTCAAGGGGTACACGGGCAGCAGTAGACAGGTCAGTGGAGGCCTAGTGGAAGGAGGGACCGCAGACAGGCTTCGAAGCCCTAACATAATAAATTGGGCTGCCTGTAGGCAATTTAAAATTGGTTCCAGGGGAACACGGGCAGCAGTAGACAGGTCAGTGGAGGCCTAGAGGAAGGAGGGACCGCAGATGTGCCAATGTTTCCCCCATACCAAATTTGTAGGCCTAATGCAGTGTAGTTTCCAACAACTACTAAACGAGAGCCGGAATATCGAAGCTCAGGAAAGGCAACCTGGGGAACACCTTGGAGTGTAACACACCCTCTCTCTACACCCCATACCCAATTTGAAGGCCTAATGCAGTGTAGTTTCCAAGAACTACTAAACGAGAGCCGGAAGATCGAAGCTCAGGAAAGGCAACCTGGGGAACACCTTGGAGTGTAACACACCCTCTCTCTACACCCCATACCCAATTTGAAGGCCTAATGCAGCGTAGTTTCCAACAACTACTAAACGAGAGCCGGAAGATCGAAGCTCAGGAAAGGCAACCTGGGGAACACCTTGGAGTGTAACAAACCCTCTCTCTACACCCCATACCCAATTTGTAGGCCTAATGCAGCGTAGTTTCCGACAACTACTAAACGAGAGCATGAAGATCGAAGCTCAGGAAAGGCAACCTGGGGAACACCTTGGAGTGTAACACACCCTCTCTCTACACCCCATACCCAATTTGAAGGCCTAATGCAGTGTAGTTTCCAAGAACTACTAAACGAGAGCCGGAAGATCGAAGCTCAGGAAAGGCAACCTGGGGAACACCTTGGAGTGGAACACACCATCTCTCTACACCCCATACCCAATTTGAAGGCCTAATGCAGCGTAGTTTCCAACAACTACTAAACGAGAGCCGGAAGATCGAAGCTCAGGAAAGGCAACCTGGGGAACACCTTGGAGTGTAACACAACGTCTCTCTACACCACGGAAGGGCTGATTCTTAGGAAGGAAGGCTGTTGGAAATAAGCATTGCGCGTCCGAGGGTGATTATATTCTTATTAGGTATATACTCACCCTCGGACGCGCCCTGCTTCTTTATTTGGAATGAATGTTTATTTGCAATGTGGTGTTGACTTTCTCTATTATTTTGGTAATTAATGATTTTATTATTTTCATTGTTTTGCATCTTCTCGGCAATAATATAAAGAAGACGCGACAGGACAACACTCGGTGGATGCCATATCTGTGTTTTCAATATAAAAAACCTTTCAGTTAACTACTTGCAGGAGAAAGTAATTGTAGCTGGTGGCCATTTTTAGTACTGTACCAGATTTTAGTTGTGTGTTTGTTTTTAATGTTAAAATGTCTGCATTTGATATCTCTCCAGTATTTTCTTTTTTATAAGCAAAATACTTATTTTTATATTTTCTGATGTTGGTTCCAGGGGTACACGGGCAGCAGTGGTGTGGTCAGTGGAGGCCTAGTGGAAGGAGTGACCGCAGACAGGCATCGAAGGCCTAAAATAATAACACATGGCTGTAGGCAATTTTAAATTGGTTCCAGGGGTACACGGGCAGCAGTGCCCTGGTCAGTGTAGTAGTAGTTGAAAGAATGGACCGCAGACAGGCATCGAAGGCCTAAAATAAAAAAATTGGGCTGGCTGTAGGCAATTTTAAATTGGTTCCAGGGGTACACGGGCAGCAGTGGTGTGGTCAGTGGAGGCCTAGTGGAAGGAGTGACCGCAGACAGGCATCGAAGGCCTAAAATAATAACACATGGCTGTAGGCAATTTTAAATTGGTTCCAGGGGTACACGGGCAGCAGTGCCCTGGTCAGTGTAGTAGTAGTTGAAAGAATGGACCGCAGACAGGCATCGAAGGCCTAAAATAAAAAAATTGGGCTGGCTGTAGGCAATTTTAAATTGGTTCCAGGGGTACACGGGCAGCAGTGGTGTGGTCAGTGGAGGCCTAGTGGAAGGAGTGACCACAGACAGGCATCGAAGGCCTAAAATAATAACACATGGCTGTAGGCAATTTTAAATTGGTTCCAGGGGTACACGGGCAGCAGTGCCCTGGTCAGTGTAGTAGTAGTTGAAAGAATGGACCGCAGACAGGCATCGAAGGCCTAAAATAATAACACATGGCTGTAGGCAATTTTAAATTGGTTCCAGGGGTACACGGGCAGCAGTGGTGTGGTCAGTGGAGGCCTAGTGGAAGGAGTGACCGCAGACAGGCATCGAAGGCCTAAAATAATAACACATGGCTGTAGGCAATTTTAAATTGGTTCCAGGGGTACACGGGCAGCAGTGCCCTGGTCAGTGTAGTAGTAGTTGAAAGAATGGACCGCAGACAGGCATCGAAGGCCTAAAATAAAAAAATTGGGCTGGCTGTAGGCAATTTTAAATTGGTTCCAGGGGTACACGGGCAGCAGTGGTGTGGTCAGTAGAGGCCTAGTGGAAGGAGTGACCGCAGACAGGCATCGAAGGCCTAAAATAATAACACATGGCTGTAGGCAATTTTAAATTGGTTCCAGGAGTACACGGGCAGCAGTGCCCTGGTCAGTGTAGTAGTAGTTGAAAGAATGGACCGCAGACAGGCATCGAAGGCCTAAAATAAAAAAATTGGGCTGGCTGTAGGCAATTTTAAATTGGTTCCAGGGGTACACGGGCAGCAGTGGTGTGGTCAGTAGAGGCCTAGTGGAAGGAGTGACCGCAGACAGGCATCGAAGGCCTAAAATAATAACACATGGCTGTAGGCAATTTTAAATTGGTTCCAGGGGTACACGGGCAGCAGTGGTGTGGTCAGTGGAGGCCTAGTGGAAGGAGTGACCGCAGACAGGCATCGAAGGCCTAAAATAATAACACATGGCTGTAGGCAATTTTAAATTGGTTCCAGGGGTACACGGACAGCAGTGGTGTGGTCAGTGGAGGCCTAGTGGAAGGAGTGACCGCAGACAGGCATCGAAGGCCTAAAATAATAAGACATGGCTGTAGGCAATTTTAAATTGGTTCCAGGGGTACACGGGCAGCAGTGCCCTGGTCAGTGTAGTAGTAGTTGAAAGAATGGACCGCAGACAGGCATCGAAGGCCTAAAATAAAAAAATTGGGCTGGCTGTAGGCAATTTTAAATTGGTTCCAGGGGTACACGGGCAGCAGTGGTGTGGTCAGTAGAGGCCTAGTGGAAGGAGTGACCGCAGACAGGCATCGAAGGCCTAAAATAATAACACATGGCTGTAGGCAATTTTAAATTGGTTCCAGGGGTACACGGGCAGCAGTGGTGTGGTCAGTGGAGGCCTAGTGGAAGGAGTGACCACAGACAGGCATCGAAGGCCTAACATAACAAAAATGTCAATACAATGGTATTGTCAGTGGCAGGCATTGAAGGATGTCAGCGCATAGACTAAACATTGGTGGAGCTGTGAGATAATTTTGCAAGTGGTAGAGCACTGTTTGAGCTGGGGTGGGGGGAAACTGTCTTGTGGCCGGCGGTACAGGCCCAGGGCCCCTCATATTACAACGGTGTGTCTGACGTTGGGTGCGCACCACCGCCAGAGACACTTTATTGTACTAGGAGGGACCCAGTGGCAGTGCCGTCGACCAAAAGCGGGCTCACCCACCTCTTCAGACAAACTGCACTCTCACGGGTGCTGTCGCCAAGTGTCGATACCACGGCCCCGTGTGGGGAGTTTGGCCATTTAGTGAGGTGTAAACATGTCGTATGCTGGACAATCAGGTGCTGAAAATTACGAGATTGGAAAAGGCATTCAGAATAGTCCACAGGCAAGACCTTTTCATAGGAAAGCTAGGTGTCAGCCGGGCAAGGTGGGGCAAAAGATTTCGAAATCCAGTTGTGGTTCATTTTAATGAAGGTTAGATCATCTACATTTTGGGTAGCCAGACGAGTCCTTTTTTCTGTTAGTATTGAACCTGCAGCACTGAATACTCTTTCTGATAGGACACTAGCTGCCGGGCAAGCAAGCTCCTGCAATGCATATTCTGCCAATTCTGGCCAGGTGTCTAATTTTGATGCCCAGTAATCAAATGGGAATGACGGTTGAGGGAGAACATCGATAAGGGATGAAAAATAGTTTGTAACCATACTGGACAAATGTTGTCTCCTGTCACTTTGAATTGATGCTGCAGTACCTGTCCTGTCTGCGGTCATAGCAAAATCACTCCACAACCTGGTCAGAAAACCCCTCTGGCCAACGCCACTTCTGATTTCTGCCCCTCTAACTCCTCTGGTCTGCTGGCCCCTGCAGCTCGTGTGAGAACGATCACGGGCGCTGTGTGCAGGGAATGCCAGAAGCAAACGGTCAACAAGAGTTGATTGTTTGGTTGCTAATATTAGTTCCAAGTTCTCATGTGGCATTATATTTTGCAATTTGCCTTTATAGCGAGGATCAAGGAGGCAGGCCAACCAGTAATCGTCATCATTCATCATTTTAGTTGTGCGTGTGTCCCTTTTGAGGATACGTAAGGCATAATCCGCCATGTGGGCCAAAGTTCCAGTTCTCAAATCTGCGGTTGTGCTTGGTTGAGGGGCAGTTTCAGGCAAATCAACGTCACTTGTGTCCCTCAAAAAACCAGAACCCGGCCTTGCCGCGCCACCAATTTCCAGTGGCCCCGGAAAAGCTTCCTCATTAAAAATATAATCATCCCCATCCTCCTCCTCCTCCTCCTCCTCCTCTTCGCCCGCTACCTCGTCCTGTACACTGCCCTGGCCAGACAATGGCTGACTGTCATCAAGGCTTTCCTCTTCCTCAGCTGCAGACGCCTGATCCTTTATGTGCGTCAAACTTTGCATCAGCAGACGCATTAGGGGGATGCTCATGCTTATTATGGCGTTGTCTGCACTAACCAGCCGTGTGCATTCCTCAAAACACTGAAGGACTTGACACATGTCTTGAATCTTCGACCACTGCACACCTGACAACTCCATGTCTGCCATCCTACTGCCTGCCCGTGTATGTGTATCCTCCCACAAAAACATAACAGCCCGCCTCTGTTCACAGTCTCTGAAGCATGTGCAGTGTTGAGTTCCACCTTGTTGCAACGTCTATGATTAGGCGATGCTGGGGAAGGTTCAAAGAACGCTGATAGGTCTGCATACGGCTGGAGTGTACGGGCGAACGGCGGATATGTGAGCAAAGTCCACGCACTTTGAGGAGCAGGTCGGATAACCCCGGATAACTTTTCAGGAAGCACTGCACCACCAGGTTTAAGGTGTGAGCCAGGCAAGGAATGTGTTTCAGTTGGGAAAGGGAGATGGCAGCCATGAAATTCCTTCCGTTATCACTCACTACCTTGCCTGCCTCAAGATCTACAGTGCCCAGCCACGACTGCGTTTCTTTCTGCAAGAACTCGGACAGAACTTCCGCGGTGTGTCTGTTGTCGCCCAAACACTTCATAGCCAATACAGCCTGCTGACGTTTGCCAGTAGCTGCCCCATAATGGGAGACCTGGTGTGCAACAGTGGCAGCTGCGGATGGAGTGGTTGTGCGACTGCGGTCTGTGGACGAGCTCTCGCTTCTGCAGGAGGACGAAGAGGAGGAGGAGGGGGTGCGAACGGCTACAGCCAATTGTTTCCTAGACCGTGGGCTAGGCAGAACTGTCCCAAACTTGCTGTCCCCTGTGGACCCTGCATCCACCACATTTACCCAGTGTGCCGTGATGGACACGTAACGTCCCTGGCCATGCCTACTGGTCCATGCATCTGTTGTCAGGTGCACCTTTGTGCTCACAGATTGCCTGAGTGCATGGACGATGCGCTCTTTAACATGCTGGTGGAGGGCTGGGATGGCTTTTCTGGAAAAAAAGTGTCGACTGGGTAGCTCGTAGCGTGGTACAGCGTAGTCCATCAGGGCTTTGAAAGCTTCGCTTTCAACTAACCGGTAGGGCATCATCTCTAACGAGATTAGTCTAGCTATGTGTGCGTTCAAACCCTGTGTACGCGGATGCGAGGCTAAGTACTTCCTTTTTCTAACCATAGTCTCATGTAGGGTGAGCTGGACTGGAGAGCTGGAGATCGTGGAACTAGCGGGGGTGCCGGTGGACATGGCAGACTGAGAGACGGTGGGAGATGGTATTGTTGCCACCGGTGCCCTAGATGCAGTGTTTCCTACTACGAAACTGGTGATTCCCTGACCCTGACGGCTTTGGCCTGGCAAAGAAACCTGCACAGATACTGCAGGTGGTGCGGAAAATGGTGGCCCTACACTGCCGGAAGGGATGTTGCGTTGCTGACTAGCTTCATTGGCCGAGGGTGCTACAACCTTAAGGGACGTTTGGTAGTTAGTCCAGGCTTGCAAATGCATGGTGGTTAAATGTCTATGCATGCAACTTGTATTGAGACTTTTCAGATTCTGTCCTCTGCTTAAGGTAGTTGAACATTTTTGACAGATGACTTTGCGCTGATCAATTGGATGTTGTTTAAAAAAATGCCAGACTGCACTCTTTCTAGCATCGGATACCTTTTCAGGCATTGCAGACTGAGCTTTAACCGGATGGCTACGCTGTCCTCCAACAGGTTTTAGCTTTGCCACGCGTTTTGGGCAAGATACGGGCCCGGCCGATGGAACCTGTTGCGATGTTGATGCCTGCTGCGGCCCCTCCTCCTCCGCTTCAGAACTGCTGCCGCCTGCACCCTGTTCCCCCAATGGCTGCCAATCGGGGTCAAGAACTGGGTCATCTATTACCTCTTCTTGTAGCTCGTGTGCAACTTCGTCTGTGTCACCGTGTCGGTCGGTGGTATAGCGTTCGTGATGGGGCAACATAGTCTCATCAGGGTCTGATTCTTGATCAGCACCCTGCGAGGGCAATGTTGTGGTCTGAGTCAAAGGACCAGGATAGTAGTCTGGCTGTGGCTGTGCCTCAGTGCACTCCATGTCAGATTCAACTTGTAATGGGCATGGACTGTTAACTGCTTCACTTTCTAAGCCAGGGACGGTATGTGTAAAGAGCTCCATGGAGTAACCCATTGTGTCGCCTGCTGCATTCTTCTCTGTTGTTGTTTTTGCTGAAGAGGACAAGGAAGCGACTTGTCCCTGACCATGAACATCCACTAACGATGCGCTGCTTTGACATTTACCAGTTTCACGAGAGGAGGCAAAAGAGCTAGAGGCTGAGTCAGCAAGATAAGCCAAAACTTGCTCTTGCTGCTCCGGCTTTAAAAGCGGTTTTCCTACTCCCAGAAAAGGGAGCGTTCGAGGCCTTGTGTAGCCAGACGACGAACCTGGCTCCACAGCTCCAGACTTAGGTGCAATATTTTTTTTCCCACGACCAGCTGATGCTCCACCACTACCACTACCCTCATTACCAGCTGACAATGAACGCCCCCGGCCACGACCTCTTCCACCAGACTTCCTCATTGTTTTAAAAACGTTACCAAACTAACGGTATTTGTTGCTGTCACACAACTTACACGGTGAGCTATAACTTCAGTATGATTTAGCTACCCCTTTACAGGTGGGTGAGACCACAACGAAAATCAGGCACAATGTTACACACTCTGTTGTTGTTGGCAACAAATGAGATGGCACACACGCAGGACTGTCACTGAAGCGCAAATGTAAATATTTATCTCCCACTGATTTGTGTTTGTTTTTTTTAAAAGGGAGACTTCAGGAAAAAAAAAATTAAAAAAAAATTATTTTTTACAGAAGAATTTATAAAACAAAATGAAATGATTGTTTCAGGGAGAATTTAGGAAAAAAAAAAAAAAAGGCTTTGTAGGGCCCACTGAGTGAGAGAGGACGCACACAGGAGTCAGGAGTGGCACACAAGCCCAGAGGCCAATATTAATCTCCCACCGATTGATTTAGTTATTTTTTTTGGTAGATTTTGGAACCCAAATCAAGCAAAAAAATTAATAGGCTTTCTATGGCCCACAATTGGGGAGAGAGAGATGGCACACCCAGGAGTCAAGACTGGCACACAAGCAGAAGGGGCAATATGAATCTCCCACAGATTTTTTTTTTTTTTTTTTCAGGGAGACTTGAGAGAAAAAAAAATACAAAAATGATTTTTTTCAGGAATAATTTAGAAACCAAAGAAAATAAAATGATTGTTTCAGGGAGAATTTAGAAAACAAATAAAACAAAAAATAGGCTTTCTAGGGCCCACTGAGTGACAGATGACGCACACAGGATTCAGGAGTGGCACACAAGCCCAGAGGCCAATATTAATCTCCCACTGATTGATTTAGTGATTTTTTTTGGTAGATTTTGGAACCCAAATCAAGCAAAAAAATTAATAGGCTTTCTATGGCCCACTATTTGTGAGAGAGATGGCACGCTCAGGACTGGCACACAAGCCCAGAGGCCAATATTAATCTCCCATTTTTTTTTTTTTCCAGGGAAAATTTATAAACCCAATAAAAAAAATAATAATAAATAGGCTTTCTATGGCCCACTATTTGTGAGAGAGATGGCACGCTTAGGACTGGCACACAAGCCCAAAGGCCAATATTAATCTCCCACTGATTGATTGATTGATTTTTTCAGGTAGAATTTAGAACCCAAATCAAGCAAAAAAATTAATAGGCTTTCTATGGCCCACTGAGTGAGAGATGGCACACACAGGAGTAAGGAGTGGCACACAAGCCCTGAGGCCAATATTTTTCTCCCACTGATTGATGTGATTTTTTCTGGTAGATTTTGGAACCCAAATCAAGCAAAAAAATAAATAGGCTTTCCATGGCCCACTGAGTGAGAGATGACACAGACAGGGATGGCACTCTAGCAGAAATGTCAATCTTAATCTCCCACAAAAAAAAAAAAAAAAGGAACTGTCCTTCAATTACTATCTCCCTGCAGTAATCTCAGCCAGGTATGGCAGGCAGCATTAAGGAGTGGACTGATGCACAAATTAAATAAAAAGTGTGGACAAACAAACAAGATAGCTGTGCAGAAAGGAAGGAACAAGAGGATTTGTGCTTTGAAAAAAGCAGTTGGTTTGCACAGCGGCGTACACACAGCAATGCAGCTATCAGGGAGCCTTCTAGGGCAGCCCAATGAGCTACAGCGCTGAGGAAAAAAAAAAAAAAAAAAAGGAGCTTCCACTGTCCCTGCACACCGAAGGTGGTGTTGGGCAGTGGAAATCGCTACAGCACAAGCGGTTTTGTGGTTAATGGACCCTGCCTAACGCTATCCCTGCTTCTGACGAAGCGGCAGCAACCTCTCCCTAAGCTCAGATCAGCAGCAGTAACATGGCGGTCGGCGGGAACTCCCCTTTATAGCCCCTGTGACGCCGCAGACAGCAAGCCAATCACTGCAATGCCCTTCTCTAAGATGGTGGGGACCAGGACCTATGTCATCACGCTGCCCACACTCTGCGTTTACCTTCATTGGCTGAGAAATGGCGCTTTTCGCGTCATTGAAACGCGACTTTGGCGCGAAAGTCGCGTACCGCATGGCCGACCACGCACAGGGGTCGGATCGGGTTTCATGAAACTCGACTTCGCCAAAAGTCGGCGACTTTTGAAAATGTTCGACCCGTTTCGCTCAACCCTACTCCCTGGCACTTACTGGCAGCTGGGTGCAGCTCTCTATACGCAAAGCGGTGACTGAAACTGTGCCGGTGCCACCTCTATGACAAACTCAAACGCTAACGGGAGGCATAAAGTTAATTTCCTCCCGACAACGGAGCTATAAGAGTGAGTTCAAAATGCTATTAACCGGTAGATTAATCCCATATCTGCAGATTAATAAAGTTTTTTCACTTCACAGGTTCACTTTAAAACAATAGGAGCATTTTGGATTTTTCTGCAGCTTTTTAGCCTTTTGGGAATTTTTATTTTAAAAAACACAGCTAACTCTAGGCATGATGCTTCTTTCTGTCATTTGTTAAACATATGACTTGAAAACCAATGGGCAAAAGCATGTTTACAGTGTTATACAATGTAATGACACTGAAAAAAAATCTTTGTGGAAAAAAGTATACATTTTATGCTGTTAAATTCTTTCAATGGTTAAAAAGAAACAGAAAAAAAAACACTCAAACTGGTATTACAGTGATTCATACAAGCAAGACACATTAGTGCAGAAATACTTTAATTGAATTAAGCAAGGTTATCTTTTACACAGACCAAACATGGAAAGCCATTGAAATCAGCTAAAGTCTGTCTGGCAGTGAATGTCATACAAACAGTAAACATGTCATTTAAAATACAAGAACCTGAGATGGTTTGTATACTACAGACCTGGAATTATTGCATTAATGGAAAAGTCTAAAGGTAAACAATGTCTAGAATGCCAAGATATAAAAATAAAATCTCAAGAGACAGAAATGTACAACTTTTTTAAGAAGGGTGCCTTCAGTTATCACAGCTTGATAGAAGTGTATGCTATCAAAAATAGATTAAAAATACATCACATACAGTGAACTATTCATTGTAAAAAACTCAAAGAGTTTCTTCTCCCAAGAAACCCTCTGTTGCAGAGGGGCAAATCTCAGCAGTTAAACTTCCACAGGCAACAAGGAGAAGTGGATAATGAAGAGGGAAATCCCATCTCAGTGGCACATCCTCAGTGTCATTTCTTTCTGTGAAAGAAACAAAGTTGAAATACAATTGTATTTAACACTGTAAAAAGTAAAATTAGGTAACACTACACAACAAATTTAGTGGAGGGGCAATAATACTGTGTGTGTGTGTGTGTGTGTGTGTGTGTGTGTGTGTGTGTGTGTGTGTGTGTGTATAATATATATATATATATATATATATATATATATATATATATATATATATATATATATATATATATATATATATTTCCCCTCTCTAGTACTTTGTAGAGCCTCATTTGGTGGCAATTACAGCTGCATGTTGCTTAGATAAGTCTCTATGAGCTTTCAACATCTTGCCACTGGGTTTTTTGCCCATTCCTCAAGCCAAATCTGCTCCAGCACCTTCAAGTTAGATGGTTTCCTCTGGTGAACAGTAATCTTCAAGTCTGACCACAGATTCTCAATTGGATTAAGTCTAGGCTTTGACTAGGCCACTCCAAAACATCTACACTTTTCTCCTTAACCCCTTTCTGCCATCAGACGTACTATTGCGTCCATGGGGGGTGGGCCCTACTTCCCAAGGACGCAATAGTACGTCATATGCGATCGGCAGCGCTCACAGGGGGAGCGGCGCCGATCGCGGCCGGGTGTCAGCTGCCTATCGCAGCTGACATCCGGCACTATGTGCCAGGAGCGGTCACGGACCGCCCCCGGCACATTAACCCCCGGCACACCGCGATCAAAGATGATCGCGATGTGCCGGCGGTGCAGGGAAGCACCGCGCAGGGAGGAAGGTGCGAGGGTCTTGCCGCCCTCCCTCCCTGCTCCAGGTCCCGGATCCAAGATGGCCGCGGATCCGGGTCCTGCAGGGAGGGAGGTGGCTTCACAGAGCCTGCTCAGAGCAGGCACTGTGAAGCCTGCACTGCTGCATGTCAGATCAGTGATCTGACAGAGTGCTGTGCAAACTGTCAGATCACTGATCTGTGATGTCCCCCCCTGGGACAAAGTAAAAAAGTAAAAAAAAAAATTTCCAAATGTGTAAAAAAAATTAAAAAAATAATAATCCTAAATAATGAAAAAAAAAAAAAATATTCCCATAAATACATTTCTTCATCTAAATAAAAAAAAAAAAAAAACAATAAAAGTACACATATTTAGTATCGCCGCGTCCGTATCGACTCGCCCTATAAAACTGGCACACTAGTTAACCCCTTCAGTAAACACCGTAAGAAAAAAAAACGAGGCAAAAAACGACGCTTTATTATCATACCGCCGAACAAAAAGTGGAATAACACGTGATCAAAAAGACAGATATAAATAACCATGGTACCGCTGAAAGCGTCATCTTGTCCCGCAAAAAACGAGCCACCATACAGCATCATCAGCAAAAAAATGAAAAAGTTATAGTCCTGAGAATAAAGCGATGCCAAAATAATTATTTTTTCTATAAAATAGTTTTTATCGTATAAAAGCGCCAAAACATAAAAAAATGATATAAATGAGATGTCGCTGTAATCGTACTGACCCGAAGAATAAAACTGCTTTATCAATTTTACCAAACGCGGAACGGTATAAACGCCTCCCCCAAAAGAAATTCATGAATAGCTGGTTTTTGGTCATTCTGTCTCACAAAAATCGGAATAAAAAGCGATCAAAAAATGTCACGTGCCCGAAAATGTTACCAATAAAAACGTCAACTCGTCGCGCAAAAAACAAGACCTCACATGACTGTGTGGACCAAAATATGGAAAAATTATAGCTCTCAAAATGTGGTAACGCAAAAAATATTTTTTTCAATAAAAAGCGTCTTTCAGTGTGTGACGGCTGCCAATCATAAAAATCCGCTAAAAAACCCGCTATAAAAGTAAATCAAACCCCCCTTCATCACCCCCTTAGTTAGGGAAAAATAAAAAAATGTATTTATTTCCATTTTCCCGTTAGGGCTAGGGTTAGGGCTAGGGTTAGGGCTAGGGCTAGGGTTAGGGCTAGGGTTAGGGCTAGGGTTAGGGTTAGGGCTAGGGTTAGGGCTAGGGTTAGGGCTAGGGTTAGGGCTAGGGTTGGGGCTAGGGTTAGGGCTAGGGTTGGGGCTAGGGTTAGGGCTAGGGTTAGGGCTAGGGTTAGGGCTACAGTTAGGGTTGGGGCTAAAGTTACAGTTAGGGTTTAGATTACATTTACAGTTGGGAATAGGGTTGGGATTAGGGTTAGGGGTGTGTCAGGGTTAGAGGTGTGGTTAGGGTTACCGTTGGAATTAGGGTTAGGGGAGTGTTTGGATTAGGGTTTCAGTTATAATTGGGGGGTTTCCACTGTTTAGGCACATCAGGGGCTCTCCAAAAGCGACATGGCGTCCGATCTCAATTCCAGCCAATTCTGCGTTGAAAAAGTAAAACAGTGCTTCTTTCCTTCCGAGCTCACCCGTGTGCCCAAACAGTGGTTTCCCCCCACATATGGGGTATCAGCGCACTCAGGACAAATTGGACAACACATTTTTGGGTCCAATTTCTCCTGTTACCCTCGGGAAAATACAAAACTGGGGGCTAAAAAATAATTTTTGTGGGAAATATCGTAGTTACTCACCGATAACGGTATTTCTCTGATCCCATGACGGCACCACGGAGAGAGGGATCCGCCCTCAGGGACAGGAAACCCACAGGTTAAAAAGGCGGGACCTCTCCTCCACCTCAGTTTGTTTTATAGATCCTTGACAGGACTTCATCTGTAACTTAAGTAGTTATTTACACACACAGAAAGTCTTTCAAGTCATCGTTTATCATCATTATATTGTTATTAAAAAATTTTTTTTTTTTTCTTTTCCCCACCGCGTGGCTAAGCATTAATGGCTAACTAGAAGTGTGCACACCCATATGTGAAGGGAGGGAATATACGGGTGCCGTCATGGGATCAGAGAAATACCGTTATCGGTGAGTAACTACGATATTCTCTTACTCCCATGACGGCACCACGGAGAGAATTTCATAGGATGTGAGTTTTAGGGTGGGATTACTGCCTCCAGAACCCTTCCCCCGAAGGTTAAGTCTGAAGAGGAAGATAGGTCAAGCTGGTAGTGCTTAAAGAAAGTAGAGGAAGAGGACCAAGTGGCTGCTCTACATATCTGGTCAAGTGATGCTCCAGCTCGCTCTGCCCAAGAGGTCGCCACCAATCTTGTTGAATGAGCCTTAATTCCTTCTGGAGTGGCTTCCTTGGATGAGGCGTATGACAGGGCAATGGCGTCCCATATCCATCTTGCCAACGTGGCTGTTGATGCTTTGTGTCCTTTGTTTGGCCCCTGAAAATAGACAAACAGAGACCTCCCTTTCCTACACTCCCTCATGGCTGATATATATATTGGGTGAGACATCTCTTCACATCCAGTGTGTGCAAGGTTTTTCCCCTTTTTATTTTTTGGGGTTTGGACAAAACCATGGTAAGGATATCTCCTGGGATCTATGGAAGCGTGATGCCACTTTAGGAAGGGAGGATGGATCAGTTTTAAAGACTACACGGTCCTTTTATATCTGGTTTAGAGGCAGATAAGCTGATAGAGCCTGTAAGTCACTGATCCTGCAAGCCGAGGTTAGTGCTACCAGAAGGAAGGTTTTCAGGGAAACTATTTTTAAGGAAGCCTGATAAGGGTTCAAAAGGCGCTTTGGTTAGTGCAGAAGGTACTACGTTCAGATCCCAGGAAGCGTAGTACCACTGGCCTAGATCTAGTTAAAGCTTTATCGAACCTTTTAATCTAGTGTTCCCTTCCCAGTCACAGTTATAAAGGGCGCCCAATGCTGCGACTTGAACTTTTAGAGTTCTCGTTGCCAAGCCTTTCTCTAATCCTTTTTGGAGGAATTCTAGTATTTCCTGAACTGGGGTCTCTCCCGATAAGCTGATACCTGAATTAGAGAGGAATCTTTTCCAGACTTTGCCATACGCACTGTTAGTTACTCGGTTCCTACTGGTTAACAGAGTTCAGACTAAATTTGGAGAAAACCCTTCCTGGTCAAAAGTTCCCTCTCAAATTCCAGGCTGCCATATGCAAGTTTTTTTTTTTTTTACTTGTGGATGGTTTATTGGCCCCTGGCGCAGAAGATTCAGGGAGGACCCAAGGGTCTGTTACCGACATTAGGCGTAGCCTTGGGAACCGCGTTCTTTTTGGCCAAAAAAGGGGCTATCATGATCATCTTTGCTCTGTCGTCCTGGAATTTCCCCAGGACTAATGGAATCAATGCTATCGGGGGAAAGGCGTATGTTATTTGGAAATTACAGGGAATTAGAAAGGCGTCTACGGTCTCTGGATTCCCCCGTGGATTTATTGGACAGAATTTCTCTGTTTTCTGGTGTTGACTGCTCTCGAATAGATCTATATCCGGGGTCCCCCAACGGTCCACTATGTGATTGAATATTTGCTGGTTTCATT
The DNA here is from genome assembly GCF_032444005.1 of Ranitomeya imitator. Classification (NCBI taxonomy): domain Eukaryota; kingdom Metazoa; phylum Chordata; class Amphibia; order Anura; family Dendrobatidae; genus Ranitomeya; species Ranitomeya imitator. Next base: position 837,618,878 of record NC_091282.1, read on the forward strand.
CCCTGTTTTAGCTGTGTTCTGCTAAGAAATCTGCTGTCTGATTTTCTGACCCTTTGATAAGTAGGGCTGTTAGGGGGGATAGGTTGGATTCTGCTTGAAAAAGAATGGATTTCGTTACTTCCATCAGGGATTGGGACCTCGTACCCCCCTGGTGATTCAAATACGCCACTACCGTCCTGTTGTCTGTCAGTACCCTTACGTGATGGGAACGGAGGGGAACTGAGAAATGGTCTAGCGCGTATTTACTGCCAAAAAACTCTTTCATGTTTGAAGTGAAGAGCTTTCCCCCTCTGACCATGGCCCCTGGGCAATTTGATCTTTTAAGTGAGCTCCCCAACCCCATGGAATTGCATCCGTGGTGAGGGTTACTGAGACCGGCCATATCCATGGAACCCCCCTGGCGAGATTGGTCGAGTCTATCCACCAGGCTAGGGAAGTCATTGTCTGCGAGGAGTTTTCCAAGCGCTTTCCTAAATCTCCCTCTAGGTGGGATTTCCCACTGGAGATCTCTGGAATGATACTGAGCCCCCTGGATCGTCGGGATGCAGGCTGTCATCGATCCTAATATAGACATTACTTTCCTTAAAGAAAAGACTGGAGAATGTTATAAGTGCTCCACCAATTGTGTAATGTTGGAAATTTTTAACTCTGTTAGACGACCTTTTTTTTTTTTTTTTTTTAGTCTATTATTGTCCCCCAGTACTGCTGTACTTGTGTTGGGATAATTTTGGATATCTCTAGGTTCAAAACCCAACCCAGATTTGATAGGGCTGTCGTCACTTTGTCCGACTGCTAACTGCAATGGAGAGAGGATCTGCCCATCACTGGGAGGTCGTCCAGATAAGGAGCAATTAACCCCTCTTGTTCCCTTATGTGAGTCATCACTTCTGCCATTAATTTTTTAAACACCCTCGGGGCTATGGCAAGACCAAAGGGGAGAGCTTTGAACTGATAATGCCTCAATTCCCCTTGCATCACTACCGCCACTCAGATATTTTCGGTGATCCGGATGGATCGGCACATGGTAGTATGCGTCCTTTAGGTCTATTACAGTCATAAAGCAAGACGGATGAAGGGTTCTGACACATGATTTTATTGTTTCCATCTTGAAGCTGTCTATCACAAGGTATTTGTTTAAGTTCTTCAGGTTTATTATTGTCCTGAAAATTCCATCTGGCTTTGTCCATAGAAAAAGAGGGGAGTAGAAACCTGTTGTCCCCTCCTGCTGTAGGACCTCCTGTAGGACGTTCTTCAAAAAGGAGACTGTAGACTTACTTTTGAATGGCCAGCTATTTGATATCTGATTCCCTCTGTGGTGTTGCGACAAATTGATGATGTGGCATCGTATGGAAATTCAACTTCAGACCCGTCTTGATTATGTTTACTGATTTTTTTAATTTTTTTTTTTTATTTTTTTCCCAATTGGAGAAAGTATGTCAGTCTCCCTCCTACCTGAGGCGCACCTTCATTGGGGCCGCTTATTATCCTGTTTGTTAAACATGAAGCCTCTGCCTTTAAATCTTGTCCTCCCATCCTCAACCTTGAAAAGGGCCGTCTATGAGACTGATTGGGAAAACCTAGGAAGGTTTTTTTTTTTTTTTTTTTTACTTTGTCCACAGCTTTCCCAAGAATATCATCCAGGGAGGCCTGAATAAAAATTCGCCCTGACATGGTATGGAGCAAAGCTTGGCCTTAGTTTGTAGATCATCTGGCCAGCACTTCAGTCATAGCGCTCTTTTTGCTGCGTTTGAGAATGAGGCTGATCTTGCTGTCAGTCTCACTGAATTTATGGAGGAGTTCGCTATACATGCTGCGGCCCCCTCATTACTGACACCGAGACTAGTATAGATTCTCTTGAAGTCTTATCTTTTAATTGGGTCTCCAGGTGATCTAGTCATGCTCTGGCAGTACATGTAGCAGCTATCCCGGGATTTAAACCCCCGCTAGCTGCTTCCCAGGAGCCTTTTCTAAGAAGATGTCGGCCCTTTTATTCATAGGGTCTTTGAGAGTTCCTATGCTTTCAAAGGGCAATGCAAAAAAATTTTTTTTTTTTTTTTTTTTTAGAGGTCTTCGCAATTGCGACATCTAATTTTGGTAGAATGGGTATTTTTTCTTAGGTGTTAACAGACTTTATCTGGTCTTTACCACTCCTTTTTTATTAGGGCCCGAATTTTTTATTTAACAGGAACGCCCTGCGATTCCTTTGTTCTAGTCCGTCAAACATAAGATTCCACCCTTTGAGGATGCAAAGGAGGACGTAGAGCTATCTGAATTATAGTTAACGCTAGACTCCTGGGATTTATGTCTGGCCTTGCGTTTCTTTTACGGTTTTTTACGCTTTTCAGCGCATCTTTCACTTGAGACTTAATTAAGTCCTTAAGATCAGAAGTGAATCTTGGGGTTTCTTCACTTATGGTGTTCTCTAAGCATGTCGCATAGAGTTTCTTTACCCAGGTAGCGGGTAAATTTGTGGAGCAAAGTGGGCACACTTTATGTTTAATTTTCGATGTGCCTTTCCACAATGAATCCCTATTTGGAATATATACATTCACGGAGGTCACTTACCCTCCTAATGTGGGGGAGATACCGGTTCTGGTGTTTGGGGAAGCCTCCATTTGAACCGTTGATTTTCTCCCGGATCCGCTGGAGCCTCTGCTGCATTGGGATCCCGAGTTGTGGCATTGCACAGGTCCGCCCTGCTGTTGCGGTCTCCGCTGCGGGTGATGGCGCTGCTGCGGGCGTTTCTCTCTGCGGGGATTGCAGTTTCCTCTGCTAGCTGTTTTTTTTTTTTTTTTTTTTGAAACTTGTTGATCAGCGGCTTCGCCCCTAGCGTTCTTTTTCTTCCGCTTTCATATTGTAGCATACGGCGCAAAGCGGCATCCAGATTCCCAGAGGTGCCCTGCGCCGACCCGGAAATGACCACCGCACATGCGCCGCCAGCCCCACGCGCGCGCGTGCTCCTGTCGGCTCCCAGGAGGGACGGAAGCCTTGCAGCAGCCGCCGCTGCTGTCTCCTGTTGGCGCTTCCTGCTGGTGACCGCCGCCACCTCCTCCCGGGGCCCTAAGCCGGCGGTAACATACCAGGTAGCCGCCGCTACCTATTACCAGCTGCTGCTGCTGAAGGAAAGAGGCAGACTGGTGTCCTCTTCACTGCCTCTTCCCTGCACATTCGTACAAGGCTCGCCGACCCCGGATTGTGCCTTCAGGGAGAACCTCCACCTACGACCGCGGCAGGGCCCCCCGCTGCCTGAATTCGGCCAGATGGTCCCCGGTATCCCGCGACGTCAGGTAACTGTGGGTTCCCCGTCAGGGACAGGAAACCGAACTGAGGTGGAGGAGAGGTCCCGCCTTTTTAACCTGTGGGTTTCCTGTCCCTGAGGGCGGATCCCTCTCTCCGTGGTGCCGTCATGGGAGTAAGAGAAAAAATTTTGTTTTATTTTTACGGCTCTCCATTATAAACCTCTGTGAAGCCCTTGGTGGGTCAAAGCGCTCACCACACATCTAGATAAGTTCCTTAGGGGGTCTACTTTCCAAAATGGTGTCACTTGTGGGGGGTTTCTACTGTTTAGGTACATTAGGGGCTCTGCAAACGCAATGTGACGCCTGCAGACCATTCCATCTAAGTCTGCATTCAAATGGCACTCCTTCCCTTCCGAGCCCTCCCATGCGCCCAAACAGTGGTTTCCCCCCACATATGGGGTATCAGCGCACTCAGGACAAATTGGACAACACATTTTTGGGTCCAATTTCTCCTGTTACCCTCGGGAAAATACAAAACTGGGGGCTAAAAAATAATTTTTGTGGGAAAAAATTTTTGTTTTATTTTTACGGCTCTCCATTATAAACCTCTGTGAAGCCCTTGGTGGGTCAAAGCGCTCACCACACATCTAGATAAGTTCCTTAGGGGGTCTACTTTCCAAAATGGTGTCACTTGTGAGTGGTTTCTACTATTTAGGTACATTAGGGGCTCTGCAAACGCAACATGGCGTCTCATCTCAATTCCTGTCAATTTTGCATTGAAAAGTCAAACGGCGCTCCTTCCTTTCCGAGCTCTCCCATCCGCCCAAACAGTGGTTTACCCCCACATATGGGGTATCAGCTTACTCAGGACAAATTGTACAACAACTATTGGGGTCCAATTTCTTCTCTTACCCTTGGAAAAATAAAAAATTGGGGGCGAAAAGAATTTGTGAAAAAATATGATTTTTTATTTTTACGGTTCTACATTATAAACTTCTGTGAAGCACTTGGTGGGTGAAAGAGCTCACCACACCTCTAGATAAGTTCCTTAGGGGGTCTACTTTCCAAAATGGTGTCACTTGTGGGGGGTTTCAATGTTTAGGCACATCAGGGGCTCTCCAAACGAAACATGGCGTCCCATCTCAATTCCAGTCAATTTTGCATTGAAAAGTCAAATGGCGCTCCTTCGCTTCCGAGCTGTGCCATGCGCCCAAACAGTGGTTTACCCCCACATGTGGGGTATTGGCGTACTCAGGACAAATTGTACAACAATGATTGCGGTCCATTTTCTCCTGTTACCCTTGGTAAAATAAAACAAATTGGAGCTGAATTAAATTTTTTGTGAAAAAAAGTTAAATGTTCATTTTTATTTAAACATTCAAAAAATTCCTGTGAAGCACCAGAAGGGTTAATAAACTTCTTGAATGTGGTTTTAAGCACCTTGAGGGGTGTAGTTTTTAGAATGGTGTCACACTTGGGTATTTTCTATCATATAGACCCCTCAAAATGACTTCAAATGAGATGTGGTCCCTAAAAAAAAATGGTGTTGTAGAAATGAGAAATTGCTGGTCAACTTTTCACCCTTATAACTCCCTAACAAAAAAAAATTTTGGTTCCAAAATTGTGCTGATGTAAAGTAGACATGTGGGAAATGTTACTTATTAAGTATTTTGTGTGACATATCTCTGTGATTTAATTGCATAAAAATTCAAAGTTGGAAAATTGCGAAATTTTCATAATTTTCGCCAAATTTCCGTTTTTTTCACAAATAAACGCAGGTACTATCAAAGAATTTTTACCATTGTCATGAAGTACAATATGTCACGAGAAAACAATGTCAGATTCACTGGGATCCGTTGAAGCGTTCCAGAGTTATAACCTCATAAAGGGACAGTGGTCAGAATTGTAAAAATTGGCCCGGTCATTAACGTGCAAACCACCCTTGGGGGTAAAGGGGTTAAACCACTCGAGTGTTGCTTTAGCAGTATGCTTTGGGTCATTTTCTTGTTGAAAGGTGAACCTCCGTCTCAGCCTCAAAACACTGACAATCAGGTTTTGCTCAAGAATATTACACACCATCCATATTGCCTTCAACTCAAACCATTTTCCCTGTCCCTGCTGCCGAAAAACAACCCTACAGCATGATGCTGCCATCACCATGTTTCCTTGTGGGATGGTGTTCATTTTGTGACGAGTTGCGTTGGTTTGGCACCAGACATCCTGTTTACCTTGGTGGCCAAATAGTTCAATTTTGGTCTCATCTGACTACAGCACTTTCTTCTATACATTTGGGGAGTTTCCCATGTCTTTTGGCAAACTCAAAACGAGCCTTGCAATTTTTGTGTGTAAGTAAAAACTTTTTTTTGTCACCCATGAGAGCACAAACGAGAGAGGGGATCCAACCATTAAGGACATAAAACCTTTAAGATAAAAAGTGTGGCGCCTCTCCGCATCAGTGGTTTCCTGTCCTTGACAGGGGAGCCTTCTTGGACAGCAGCAGAAGATAAAGATGAAGTTCCCATTAAAAATAAAAAGCTTTGAATTTTTATCTTCAATTTTTTTTTTTTTTATAGATTTCCAAGGTTTTGCAAAAGCCAAAATTTTAGGCTTCTATGAATTTACATTTTTTAATGACATCTAGAACTAGAAATACGATAAAGAAATTGAAGTGGCACCATTTTGTTGAGAATTGTACACGCTTTAATTTGATGTGTAATAAGTCTTGATATTTTAAGAAAAGTCAAAGAGAAAAAGTCAGACGCACAATCAGCTCCGACACACCTGTGCTCCACCTGCAGACAGCTGAGCGCTATATTCGCCACAACAGAATTGGGTGCTCGTAGAAAACAGAAAAAGATATCTGTAACAGCAAAAATTATAAGGAAACGAGCACTCACCATCTGTGCAAAATGTCTTTCCTCTATTGAGGCTTCATATTAAACGGGTCTACCGTAGAAGCTCAGGAGAGCGAAACGATCGTCGTCACTTGGAACCTCAGGTTCTCCCTGCTATACCCTGCTTTTTTAATATGAAGCCTCAATAAAGGAAAGACATTTTGCACAGATGGTGAGTGCTCGTTTCCTTATAATTTTTGCAGTCTTGATGTTTTGTTATGAGGAGTCCAATTCAAAATTTTGATGGTGGATTATGGAAAAATATGTATTATAACATTTTTCAAAAAATGCATGTGTGTTTGGTTACATTAGTTCAGGAATTCAAGTTGGGATCTCTGCAGGATCATATTTTGAATTGTGATTTTCTAACTATAGCGTCATCATAAATACAGACTCATCCAAATTAAGGCTAGTTTCACACTAGCGTTTTGAGGAGTACCTATCTTTAACATTAGGTACGCAGGTCATGAGGCTGTATGCGGATGCTTCCACATGCGTCGTTTTGACGATGCGGGAAAAAAAAAAAGAAATTGCAACCAGCTGCGTCCTACGCTGGTCGCCGCAACGTCAAAACGACGCATGCGGAACCATCCTGCGTACCTAATGTTAAAGATAGGTACGCAGGCCGCATGCAGAAGTAGGCAGAGCTAGCGGTGGAGGTGCGGCCGAGGGCAGGGCTTCATGGAGGAAGTCCGCAGCTCCTCAAAACGCTAATGTGAAACCGGCCTAAAAGATTACCGTATTTAATCGAGTATAAGCCGAGATTTTCAGCCCAAATTTTTGGGCTGAAAGTGCCCCTCTCGGCTTATACTCGAGTCAAGGTGGGTGGCAGGGTCGGCGGGTGAGGGGGAGAGGGCGCTGAGGCATACTCACCTAGTCCCAGCGATCCTGGTGCTCCCCCTGCCGTCCCACGGTCTTCTGTGCTGCAGCTCTTCCCCTCTTCAGCGGTCACGTGGGACCGCTCATTAGAAAAATGAATAAGCGGCTCCACCTCCCATAGGGGTGGAGCCGCCTACTCATTTCTCTAATCAGCGGTGTCGGTGACCGCTGATAGAGGAAGAAGCTGCGGCACCGAAGACCGTGGGACGGCAGGGACAGCGCCAGGATCGCTGGGACTAGGTAAGTATGTAATATTCACCTGTCCGCGTTCCAGCCGCCGCTCCATCTTCCCGGCGCCTCCATCTTCCCAGAGTCTGCGCTCTGACTGTTCAGGTCAGAGGGCGCGATGACGCATATACGAGGGGCGATCCAAAAGTAATGATAATCGGTTATTTCTATTGCACACAGAAATTAAAATAAAATGTTTTCTTCTCTCAGGTACCCACTAGTCCAGGAAAAAAAAAAATCACTTAAATAGACCACGATTCCCGGGAGCTACATTCATTTGAATATGAACTGCCGAGGAGTGAACATCAAAATGGAAAAAAACGAGCTCAGAGCTGTCATCAAATACCTCTGCTTGAAAAAAATGACTACCAAAGACATACACAGCGACTTGGTGGAAACATTGGGGGACTCTTCTCCTCCATATTCCACAGTTGCATGCTGGGCCAAGGAATTTAAGCTGGGAAGAACATCGACGGAAGATGAACATCGTGAAGGATGCCCATCCACGTCCCTCAATGAAGAAAACGTGAAAAAAGTTGAAGAAGTTGTATTGGCCGATCGAAGAGTGAATATCAGGCATGTAGCTGAGGTCACCGGGATCTCATATGGCAGTATTCAAAGAATCATTGCAAAAGAATTGCATATGAGAAAGGTCTCCGCGTGTTGGGTGCCAAAAATGTTAACCGACAAGCAAAAGAAGAAACGAGTTGACATTTCAATAGCAAATCTCGAAAAGTTCCAAGCAGACAAGGAAATTTTTTTGTCACGTTTTTTGACCATGGACAAGACCTGGATCCACCACTTTGATCCCGAAACTAAACAACAATCGATGACGTGGAAACGAGCCGACGCCGAAGAAATTCAAAGTGTCAAGCTCAGCAGGGAAGGTTATGGCGTCCGTTTTTTGGGACGCTGAAGGAATTATGGTGGACTATTTGGAGAAGGGAGCTACTGTTAAGGGCTCCTACTACGCAGGACAAATAAGAAGATTGTGGGAGGCTATCAAGGAGAAAAGGCGCGGCAAACTGCGGGCTGGAGTGTTTCACCAAGATAACGCCGGCTCACAAAGCTGCAGTTGCCATGGCTACCATTCAAGAAGCGGGCTTTTAACGGGTGGAACACCCCCCCCCCCCCCCCCCCTATTGGCCAGATCTAGCCCCCAGTGACTTCTTTCTCTTTCCTCAGCTCAAGGAACACCTCCGGGGCAAGAAATTAGATGACAATAGCGACGTGATAACCGCTGTTGGGGATTTTTTTGAGGGTCAAGATCAAGAATTTTTTCTAAGGGAATTCTAAGTTTAGAAAAGAGATGGACTAAATGTATAGACTTGTTAGGAAACTACGTAAAAAAATTAAAAAAAATTTGACTATATTCATTGTGTTTAGTATTGATTATAATTTCTTCTGGATCGCCCCTCGTAGTGTGCGCGGCGCCCTCTGCCTGATCAGTCAGAGCGGAGAGAGAGACGCCGGGACCGGACACCGGGAGCTGCAAGCAAGAGAGGTGAGTATGTGTTTTTTTTTTATTGCAGCAGCAGCGGCACAGATATATGTGGAGCATCTATGGGACAAAATGAACCGTGCCGAGCACAGTATGGGGCACAGCTATGGGACAAAATGAACGGTGCAGAGCACTATATGGGGCACAGCTATGGGACAAAATGAACGGTGCAAGCACTATATGGAGCACAGCTATGGGACAAAATGAACGGTGCAGAGCATATATGGGGCACAGATATGGGACAAAATGAACGGTGCCGAGCATTTATGGGGCACAGCTATGGGACAAAATGAACGGTGCAGAGCACAGTATGGGGCACAGCTATGGGACAAAATGAACGGTGCAGAGCATATATGGGGCACAGATATGGGACAAAATGAACGGTGCCGAGCATTTATGGGGCACAGCTATGGGACAAAATGAACGGTGCAGAGCACAGTATGGGGCACAGCTATGGGACAAAATGAACGGTGCAGAGCATATATGGGGCACAGATATGGGACAAAATGAACGGTGCAGAGCATTTATGGGGCACAGCTATGGGACAAAATGAACGGTGCAGAGCACTATATGGGGCACAGCTATGGGACAAAATGAACGGTGCAAGCACTATATGGGGCACAGCTATGGGACAAAATGAACGGTGCAGAGCACAGTATGGGGCACAGCTATGGGACAAAATGAACGGTGCAGAGCATATATGGGGCACAGATATGGGACAAAATGAACGGTGCAGAGCATATATGGGGCACAGATATGGGACAATAATGAACGGTGCCGAGCACAGTATGGGGCACAGCTATGGGACAAAATGAACGGTGCAGAGCACAGTATGGGGCACAGCTATGGGACAAAATGAACGGTGCAGAGCACTATATGGGGCACAGCTATGGGACAAAATGAACGGTGCAAGCACTATATGGGGCACAGCTATGGGACAAAATGAACGGTGCAGAGCACAGTATGGGGCACAGCTATGGGACAAAATGAACGGTGCAGAGCATATATGGGGCACAGATATGGGACAAAATGAACGGTGCAGAGCATATATGGGGCACAGATATGGGACAATAATGAACGGTGCCGAGCACAGTATGGGGCACAGCTATGGGACAAAATGAACGGTGCAGAGCACAGTATGGGGCACAGCTATGGGACAAAATGAACGGTGCAGAGCACTATATGGGGCACAGCTATGGGACAAAATGAACGGTGCAGAGCACTATATGGGGCACAACTATGGGGAAATAATGTTCTATTTTTATTTTTGAAATTCACTGGTAAATGCTGCATTTCCACCCTAGGCTTATACGCGTGTCAATAAGTTTTCCCAGTTTTTTGTGGCAAAATTAGGGGGGGGGTCGGCTTATACGCGAGTATATACGGTAAATATTTTTAACACTTTTTTTAACCCTTTAGTGACGGAGCCAATTTGCAGCTTAATGACCAGGCCAATTTTTACAATTCTGACCACTGTCACTTTATGAGGTTATAACTCTGGAACACTAACGGATCCTGCTGATTCTACGATTGTTTTTTTGTGACATATTGTACTTCATGTAAGGCTACGTTCACATTTGCGCCTTTGGGCGCAGCGTCGTCGACGCATACCGACGCATGCGTCCCTATCTTTAACATGGGGGGTGCATGGACATGCGCCGGTATGCGTTGTACTGCGTTTTACGACGCATGCATCATATAGACGCTGGCAGGGCGCAGAGGACGCTACTTGTAGCGTTTCTCCTGCGCCGGAATTCCTGCTCTGTGCTTTATTATGACAACGCATGCGTCGCAAAACGCAGTGTTGTGCACATGCATTGTTGGTTGCATCGCGTCACCGACGCTGCGCCCAACAACGCAAATGTGAACGTAGCCTTAGTGGTACAATTTCTTCGATATTACTTGCGTTTATTTATGAAAAAACGGAAATATGGTGAAAAATTTTAAAATTTTGTAATTTTCAAACTTTGAATTTTTATGCCCTTAAATCACATATGTGTCAAACAAAATATTTAACATTTCCCACATTGTCTACTTTACATCAGCATAATTTTGGAAACAATGTTTTTTGATAGGAAGTTATAAGGGTTAAAAGTTGACCAGTGATTTCTCATTTTTACAACACCATTTTTATTTTTATATAGGGACCACATCACATTTGAAGTCACTTTGAGGGGTCTACATGATAGAAAATACCCAAAAGTAATATGATTCTAAAAACTGCACCCCTCAAGGTGCTCAAAACCAGGTTCGAGAAGTTTATTAACCCTGTACGTGCTTCACAGGAACTGAAGCAATATGGAAAGAAAAAAACATTTAACTTTTTTTTTTGCAAACATTTTACTTCAGAACCATTTTTTTTATTTTCACAAGTGTAGAAAGAGAAAAACCCCCCACAAAAGTTGTTGTGCAATTTCTCCTGAATACGCAGATACCCCATATGTGGGTGTAAACCACTGTTTGGGCGCACGGCAGAGCTTGGAAGAGAAGGAGTTCCATTTGACTTTTTCAATGCAGAATTGACTGGAATTGAGATTGGACGCCATGTCGAGTTAGGAGAGCCCCCACAAGTGACATCACTTTGGAAACTAGACCCCTAAAGGAACTTATCTAGATGTGTGGTGAGCACTTTGAACCTCCAAGTGCTTCACAGAAGTTTATAATGTAGAGACGTGAAAATAAAAAAATATATATTTTTTCCACAAAAATGATTTTTCGCCCCCAAATTTATATTTTCACAAGGATAACAGGAGAAATTGCACAACTGTGGGGGTCTAATTTCTCCTGAGTACGCCGATACTCCATATGTGGGGGTAAACCACTGTTTAGGCGTACGGCAGAGCTCGGAAGAAGCTCCGTTTGACTTTTTTAATGCAAATTTCTAGAATTCGCCCTTTTCTTAATTTCGACTCTGCAAAAACTCTGACTGTTTCACTTATTCATTCTCGTCTGGACTATTGTAACTCTCTACTAATCGGTCTCCCTCTTGCAAAACTCTCCCCGCTCCAATCTGTCCTGAATGCTGCAGCCAGGATCATATTCCTCACCAACCGTTACACCGATGCCTCTACCCTGTGCCAGTCATTACACTGGCTACCCATCCACTCCAGAATCCAGTACAAAACTACTACCCTCATCCACAAAGCACTCCATGGCTCAGCACCACCCTACATCTCCTCCCTGGTATCAGTCTACCACCCTACCCGTGCCCTCCGCTCCGCTAATGACCTCAGGTTAGCATCCTCAATAATCAGAACCTCCCACTCCCGTCTCCAAGACTTTACACGTGCTGCGCCGATTCTTTGGAATGCACTACCTAGGTTAATACGATTAATCCCCAATCCCCACAGTTTTAAGCGTGCCCTAAAAACTCATTTGTTCAGACTGGCCTACCGCCTCAATGCATTAACCTAACGATCCCTGTGTGGCCTGTTTATAATAAAAAAAAAAAAAAAAAAAAAAAAGGTTCCTCGCATCATGTTCTCATACACTTTATGCAGTATTAGCCCTCTGTGTCTGTACTGCTACATACTTAGGCAGGTAACTGGTTCATGCAGCTTTACATGAACACCTGAGCCTTACACTATAGCTGGTCCGAATAACTAAAGCAATTGTTACCATCCACCTCTCGTGTCTCCCCTTTTCCCCATAGTTTGTAAGCTTGCGAGCAGGGCCCTCATTCCTCCTGGTATCTGTTTTGAACTGTATTTCTGTTATGCTGTAATGTCTATTGTCTGTACAAGTCCCCTCTATAATTTGTAAAGCGCTGCGGAATATGTTGGCGCTATATAAATAAAATTATTATTATTATTATAATGCAGAATTGGCTGGAATTGAGATCGGATGCCATGTGGCTGGAATGGAGATCGGATTCCATGTCACGTTTGGAGAGCCCCTGATGTGCCTAAACAGACGAAACCCACCACAAGTGATACCATTTTGGAAACTAGACCCCTTAAGGAATTTATGTAGATGTGTGGTGAGTACTTTGAACCCCCAAGTGCTTCACAGAAGTTTAGAACGCAGAACCCTGAAAAAAAAAAAAAATCCTCAAAAATGATTTTTTAGCCCGCAATTTTCTATTTCACAAGGGTAACAGGAGAAATTGGACCCCAAAAGTTGTTGTCCAATTTGTCCTGAGTAGCCTGATGCCCCATATGTGGGGGTAAACCACTGTTTGGGAGCACGGCAGGGTTCAGAAGGGAGGGAGCACCATTTGACTTTTTGAACACAAAATTGGCTGGAATCAATGGTGGCACCATGTTGCATTTGGAGACCCCCTGGTGTACCTAAACAGTGGAACTCCCCAATTCTAACTCCATCCCTAACCCCAACACACCCCCAACCATAATCCCAACCCTAACCCTAATCCCAACCCTAACCCCAACACACCTGTAACACTAATCCCAACCCCAAACCTAACCCTAATCCCAACCCTAATCCTAACTCTAATCCAAACTCTAACCCTAACCGTAATTTTAGCCACAACCCTAATCCTACTCTAACCCTAATGGGAAAATGGAAATAAATACATTTTTTCTGATAAAGGGGGGGTTTATTTACTATTTTTTTTATTTTGATCACTGTGATAGGGTCTATTACAGTGACCAAAATGAACCCATAGGAAAAATCTTCCTATTGTTGCTGGTCGGTAGATCTCGGCAGGCGTACTGCGCTTGCGCCTGCCATTTTCTTACCAGAAGAAGACACCAGCGGCGTGGGGGGGGGAAGCAGGAGGATCCAGGTATAAGAAAAGAAACACTGGCGCACTACTAATAGTATATAGTATACTGTCGGTTGGAGGGGTGCAACAAGAGTGGTAGCGTAGATAGCACAAAAATGGATAGAGAGAACTACTCCAAAAGAGAGCACACCGCTATATATTGCCTCTTTATATATAAATATATAGCGGTGTGCTCTCTTTTGGAGTGGTTATCTCTATCCATTTTTGTGCAGGAGGATCCAGGGACACCGGGAGGCACTGGTAAGTATTAGGCTGCCGTCACACTAGCAGTATTTGGTCAGTATTTTACATCAGTATTTGTAAGCCAAAACCAGGAGTGGGTGATAAATGCAGAAGTGGTGCACATGTTTCTATTATACTTTTCCTCTATTTGTTCCACTCCTTGTTTTGGCTTACAAATACTGATGTAAAATACTGAGCAAATACTGCTAGTGTGACGGCAGCCTTAGGGGGCGATCGGAGACCATATTTCTCTGTCTTCTGATGTGTGATCACATCAGAGGACAGAGAAATTAAATGGCATATCTAGCTTTTTTTTTTTGCTGTGCTGTGGGGCGGCGTCTCCTCTTCGTGCAGCGTCGGGGCTCTGTGCTGTGGGGTGGTGGATCTTAGTGCAGAGTCAGTCGAGGCTCCTCTGGCATTTCCTCAAAGCCTGGAGGCCCCGGCAGCTCCATTGCTGCGATGCGGTGGCCTCCGGGAAAATGGCCGCTGGGGGCGGCGCATGCTCAGATTCAGATCTAGTCTCCCGAGATCTCGGGACGAGATCTGAATCTGAGCATGCGCCGCCCCCCAGCGGCCATTTTCCCGGCGGCCACCGCATCGCAGCAATGGAGCTGCCGGGGCCTCCAGGCTTTGAGGAAATGCCGGAGGAGCCTCGACTGACTCTGCACTAAGATACGCCGCCACCGCCCCACAGCACAGAGTCCCGACGCTGCATGAAGAGGAGCCGCCGCCCCACAGCACAGCACCCACGCGGCACAAAGAGGAGCAGCCGCCACTCCCAGCACAGAGACCCCACGCTGCAGCTACAATGAGGTAATGGAGGATACTCCACTCTCACTTTCCTGTGAGACGCCCCCTCTTTGTCATTGGGACCACTCCCCCCACCCACCATATACACACTGGTGTCTGCACCGGGTGTACAAGACGACACCCGGCGTATAAGACGACACCCGACTTTTAAGAAGATTTTCAGGGGTTAAAAAGTCATCTTATACGCCGGAAAATCTATATACATAATTGTCTAAGGGGTACTTCTGTCTGTCTGTCCGTCCTTCTGTCACGGATATTCATTGGTCCTGGCCTCTGTCTATCATGGGAATCCAAGTCGCTGATTGGTCGCCGCAAAACAGCCACGCCCAATCAGCGACGGGCACAGTCCGGAAGAAAATGGCCGCTCCATACTCCCCGCAGTCAGTGCCCGGCGCCCGCTCCCCGCAGTCACTGTCCACGGCGCTCCGCTCCCCGTAGTCTGTGTCCCCGGCGCTCCGCTCCTGGCACTGTGTCCCCGGCGCTCCGCTCCCCGAAGTCTGTGTCCCCGGCGCTCCGCTCCACGTAGTCTGTGTCCCCGGCACTCCGCTCCCCGGCGCTCCGCTCCCCGCACTGTGTCCCCGGTGCTCCGCTCCCCGCACGCTCCATACTCGCCTCCGGTCACCGCTAACACAGGGTTAACGCCGGCGGTAACGCATTCCGTTACCGCCGCTATTAACCCTGTGTCCCCAACCTTTTACCATTGATGCTGCCTATGCGGCATCAATAGTAAAAATATGTCATGTTAAAAATAATTTAAAAAAAAAAAAAAAAAAAAACCTGCTATACTCACCCTCCGCTGCCTTTCTCGCTCCTCTCCACTCTCCCGGCACCGCTCCATTGCAAGCGGCAGGTTCCGCTCCCGTCCCAGGGCTGGTGTGGGACAAGGACCTGCCGTGACGTCACGGTCGGTCATGTGACCGCGACATCATAGGTCCTGCTCACACCAGCCCTGGGACGGGACCGCAAGCTGCCGCTTGCAATGGAGGGGTGCCGGGAGCGTGGAGAGGAGCGAGAAAGGCGGCGGAAGGGTAAGTATAGCAGGACTTCAATGGGCTATAGGTGAGTATATGTTTTTTTTTCTTAATTCTCTATACTCCGTGCCACTGTGCTGGGCAATATACTACGTGGCTCTGCTATATACTGTGTGGCTAGGCAATATACTACGTGGACATGCATATTCTAGAATACCCGATGCGTTAGAATCGGGAGAATATATATATATATATATATATATATATATATATATATATATATATATATATATATATATATATATATATATATATACACACACACACACATACACACATACATACATACATATACACACACAGTACAGACCAAAAGTTTGGACACGCCTTAAAGATTTTTCTGTATTTTCATGACTATGAAAATTGTAAATTCACACTGAAGGCATCAAAACTATGAATTAACACATGTGGAATTGTATACTTAAAAAATTGTGAAACAACTGAAAATATGTCTTATATTCTAGGTTCTTCAAAGTAACCACCTTTTGCTTTGATGACTGCTTTGCACACTCTTGGCATTCTCTTGATGAGCTTCAAGAGGTAGTCACCAGAAATGGTTTTCACTTCACAGGTGTGCTCTGTCAGGTTTAATAAGTGGGATTTCTTGCCTTATAAAAGGGGTTGGGACCATCAGTTGTGTTGAGCAGAAGTCTGGTGGATACACAGCTAATAGACCTACTGAATAGACTGCTAGAATTTGTATTAGGGCTTGTTTCCATTTGCGAGAAATACGTCCGTGTCTCGCATGTGAAAACCAAGCTCTGGCGCCGGCACTCCAGAGCGGAGCGTGCGGCCGCATAGCAACACATGGAGGTGCACGCTCCTCCAGTTAAGCAGTTAAGTAAAGAAAAACAAGTGGCCATCATTACTTTAAGAAATGGTGGTCAGTCAGTTCGAAAATTGGGAAAACTTTGAAAGTGTCCTCAAGTGCAGTTGCAAAAACCATCAAGCGCTACAAAGAAACTGGCTCACATGAGGACCGCCCCAGGAAAATGAAGACCAAGAGTCATCTCTGCTTCTGAGGATAAGTTTATCCGAGTCACCAGCCTCAGAAATCGCAGGTTAACAGCAGCTCAGATTAGAGACCAGGTCAATGCCACACAGAGTTCTAGCAGTAGACACATCTCTACAACAACTGTTAAGAGGAGACTTTGTGCAGCAGGCCTTCATGGTAAAATAGCTGCTAGGAAACCACTGCTAAGGACAGGCAACAAGCAGAAGAGACTTGTTTGGGCTAAAGAACACAAGGAATGGACAATAGATGAGTGGAAATCTGTGATTTTGTCTGATGAGTCCAAATGAGATCTTTGGTTACAACCAGCATGTCTTTGTGCGACGTAAAAAAGGTGAACGGATGGACATACCTGGTTCCCACCGTGAAGCATGGAGGAGGAGGTGTGATGGTGTGGGGGTGCTTTGCTGGTGACACTGTTGGGGATTTATTCAAAACTGAAGGCATACTGAACTAGCATGGCTACCACAGCACCTTGCAGCGGCATGCTATTCCATCCGGTTTGCGTTTAGTTTTTTACCATCATTTATTTTTCAACAGGACAATGACCCCTAACACACCTCCAGGCTGTGTAAGGGCTATTTGACCAAGAAGGAGAGTGATGAGATGCTACGCCAGATGACCTGGCCTCCAGTGTCACCAGACCTGAACCCAATCGAGATGGTTTGGGGTGAGCTGGACTGCAGAGTGAAGGCTTGTTGGAAGACCATTTCCAGTGACTACCTCTTGAACCTCATCAAGAGAATACCAAGAGTGTGCAAAACAATCAAAGCAAAAGGTGGCTACTTTGAAGAAGCTAGAATATAAGACATATTTTCAGTTTCACACTTTTTTGTTAAGTATATAATTCCACATGTGTTAATTCATAGTTTTG